>NW_024746622.1:0-31232 GCF_018991925.1 Homarus americanus | reverse complement strand
ACAAATATTCTGAAATATAACAATTATACTGCAATATAACACAATTATACTGAAATATAACACAAATATACTGAAATATAACACAAATATACTGAAATATAATACAAATATACTAAAATATAACAAATATACTGAAATATAATTCAAATATACTGAAATATAACAAATATATTGATATATAATTCAAATATACTGAAATATAACGCAAATATACTAAAATATAACAAATATACTGCAATATAACACAAATATACTGAAATATAACACAAATATACTGAAATATAACAAATATACTGCAATATAACACAAACTTATTGAAATGAAACGCAAATATACCGAAATATAACACAAATATTCTGAAATATAACACAAATACACCGAAATATAACACAAATATACTGAAATATAACAAATATACTGAAATATAATAAAATATTCTGAAATATAACACAAATATACTTTAATATAACAAATATACTGAAATATAACACAAATATACTAAAATATATAAAATATACTGCAATATAACACAAACATACCGAAATATAACACAAATATACTGAAATATTACACAAATATCCTGAAATATAACAAAGATACTGCAATATAACACAAAAATACTGAAATATAACAAATATACTGAAATATAATTCAAATATACTGAAATATAACACAAATATACTGAAATATAACACAAAAATACTGGAATATAACAAATATACTGAAATAATATTAAAATATACAGAAATATAACACAAATATACTGGAATATAACAAATATACTGAAATATAATTAAAATTTACTGAAATATAACACAAATATCTTGAAATATAACAAATATACTGAAATAAAATTCAAATATGCTGAAATATAACACAAATATACTGAAATATAATTCAAATATATTGAAATATAACACAAATATACTGAAATATAACACAAATATCCCAAAATAAAACTCAAATATGCTGAAATATAACACAAATATACTGAAATATAACAAATATACTGAAATATAATTCAAATATATTGAAATATAACAAAAATATACTGAAATATAACAAATATACTGAAATATAACACATATTTTCTGAAATATAACACAAATATACTGAAATATAAAACAAATATACTGAAATATGACGCAAATATACTAAAATATAACACAAATATAATGAAATATAACAAATATGCTGAAATAAAAGAAATATATTGCAATATATCACAAATATACTGAAATATTACAAATATACTGAAATTTAACACAAATATACCGAAATATAACACAAATATTCTGAAATATAACACAACTATACAAAATATAACAAATATACTGAAATATAAGAAATATATTGCAATAAATCTCAAATATACTGAAATATAACACAAATATAGTAAAATATAACACAAATATACAGAAATATAGCAAATATTTTTAATATAACACAAATATATTGAAATGACACTAATATTCTAAAAAAACACAAATATACTGAAATATATTTTTAAAATATAACACAAATATGCTGATATATAACACACATATACTAAAATAAACAAATATACATATATCACAAATATACTGAAATATAACAAATATAATGCAATAAAACACAAATATACTGAAATATAACAAATATACTGAAATATGACACAAATATTCTGAAATATATCAAATATATTGAAATATAACACAAATATATTGAAATAATACAAATTTACTGATATATAATAAAAATATACTGTAACATAACAAATATACTGAAATATAACACAAATATACTGAAATATAACACAAATATACTGGAATATAACAAATTTACTGAAATATAATTAAAATATGCTGAAATATAACACAAATATACTGAAATATAAAACAAATTTACTGAAATATATCAAATATACTGAAATAAAATTAAAAAATACTGAAATATAACAGAAATATACTGAAATATAACACAAATATACTGCAATATAACAGAAATATACTAAAATATAACACAAATATACTAAAATATATCAAATATACTGCAGTATAACACGGATATACCAAAATATCACACAAATATGTTGATATATAACACAAATATGCTGATATATAACACAAATATTCTGAAATATAACAATTATACTGCAATATAACACAAAAGTACTGAAATATAACACAAATATACTGAAATATAACACAAATATACTAAAATATAACAAATATACTGAAATGTAATTCAAATATACTGAAATATAACAAATATACTGAAATATAATTCAAATATACTGAAATATAACGCAAATATACTAAAATATAACAAATATAATGCAATATAACACAAATATACTGAAATATAACACAAATATACTGAAATATAACACACATATGCTGATATATAACACAAATATACTAAAATAAACAAATATACTGCAATATAACACAAATATACTGAAATATAACACACATATGCTGATATATAACACAAATATACTAAAATAAACAAATATACTGCAATATAACACAAATATACTGAAATATAACACACTTATACTTAAATATAACAAATATACTGCAATATAACACAAACATATTGAAATGAAACACAAATTTACCGAAATATAACAAAAATATTCTGAAATATAACACATATACACCGAAATATAACACAAATATACTGAAATATAACAAATATACTGAAATATAATAAAATATTCTGAAATATAACACAAATATACTTTAATATAACAAATATACTGAAATATAACACAAATATACTGAAAAATAACAAATATACTGAAATATAATAAAATATTCTGAAATATAACACAAATATACTTTAATATAACAAATATACTGAAATATAACACATATATATTGAAATAATACAAATATACTGCTATATAATAAAAATATACTGTAATATAACAAATATACTGAAATATAACACAACTATACTGAAATATAACACAAATATACTGGAATATAACAAATTTACTGAAATATTATTAAAATATACTGAAATATAACACAAATATACTGAAATATAAAACAAATTTACTGAATATGCAAATATACTGAAATATAAAAAAATATGAAATATAACACAAATATAACACAAATCTACTGAAATATATCAAAGATACTGCACATTCAAATATACCGAAATATAACACAAATATACTGAAATATAACACAAATATACTGAAATATAACAAATATACTGCAATATAACACAAATATACTGAAATATAACAAATATACAGAAATACAACAAATATACTGAAATATAACACAAATATACTGAAATATAAATTACAAAATATACTGAAATATAACAAATATACTGAAATATAACAAATATACAGAAATATATAACACAAATATGAAATATACATGAAATATAACAAATATACTATAACAAATATACAGCAATAAGGTTTACAACAGCACACAGTATGGCTGCAATTGGTAAGAAAAGTAAAATATAACATGGCAAAATTTTTGCCCTGCGTAATTTTTACAACCCACCTCACGCCTAAAGTAAACCGAAAAATGCTTATGTGTAAAGAAGAGTTTCAACTCAATATCACATATTCTTTCACCTCTACAAATATCTGCTGTCACTCATGGGACACCCTACAATAGTATAAGGACGACATGGGCTATGCTGACAAATTAATGTGACTTACCTGTTGGTGACGACGATGGTATGAATGAGACCTCGGCATGTTTCAGTGTTCGACATCACTTCCTTCCCCTGGTGTGGGTGGCGCCAACCTCGGTAACAACTTGTGTATTCTCCGTGACTACCATTACTGGTAGTCACGGATAATTAATTACTGGTGTGCCCATCAGTCTCACCGTCTTAGCCATGAACGGCAGAGATATGGTCGTTGTAGTGCTTTTATTTACCAGTTACACATCTCTCACCATGCTTAATAATATTAACTATCTTCATGACATTCTTATTGTTATCAGTGTTTGCGGAATTCACGATGTTATGTTCCACCTACACACAGCCTGTTACTAGACTAACCCCCACCTCCTCTACTCCCGCCCCCCCCCCTTCCACACACTACAGTGGGCGACATCTGTTGGCCGACCATAGCATTTCCCCCAGCTGTTTCGAAACTTCAGACTCAAGGCTATTCAAAACCTCACTGTGGCTGGGTAGTGGACACGACTTTTGTGCACGATAGTACATATTGTCGAGAGTACCACCCCTTTCCAGAGTACAGCATAAGTGAAGACTTTCCTCTCGGTACTGAAGTATTGTTGACTAATTACGTCTATTCGTTTCTGCCTAACTTGGAGTAATAAGACAATGCAGAATGAAGCAAAGTTAAGATTAATAGAGTTATGAACTTTGTTTCATGTCAATATGCTCAAGAAACAATTATAATTAAGACAAATTGTGTGAAACTAACTAATTATGTATCAGGTAGATCACCATGTAATACTAATGAACGCCTTGTTCTCTGCAGGTTTTGGCCACGTCAATAAATATTGAATGCGTCAACAGGCAGGTTTCAATCATTCCCTTTGACTTGCCCGTCACCTGACCGTCCTTATTCCCAAGGCGTTTATAAGTATCACAGCATGTTTCCCAAACAAACATTTTTGGATGTTTTTTCCATTTCGGGCAGTGCTTAGGACTACAGACTTGGTACAATGACCCAAGAAATGCACTCATCGTCAAGTCCGTTCAAGCTTTAGCATTTGTGCCAGTCAGTGACATTGCTGAAAGCTACAATGAATTTGTCTCAGCACTAGATAATGAAACTGATGAACTTCTATCTGAGTTTCTTGGCTACTTTGAAGCGGCATGGATTGGTGTTGTACAGCGTGGAAGACGACGTAGACCAGCATTCGAACTCAGGCTGTGGAACATATTGGTTAGAAACACACAAGGCCTTCCACGGACAACAAACTCTCTTGAAGGATGGCACAGAGGGTTTGAGCAGAGAATAAGAATTACCCACCCCACCGTTTGCCCTCTCGATTCAAAACTAAGAAAAGAACAGTCGGACTGGGAGTTGACAATTGAGCACTGGAATTTCAGTGTTCAAATCCTTGTTCATAATTGAAGAAAATGCAACAGATTACCCGATCCGGGGTTCAAGCCTATGTTTTGAATATAGGTAATCCACTGCAGGAAATCTCGGGTCAAAGAATCCCGATTTGCACGCACGAGTCGAGCTCAAATCCCAGGCTCAAACCACTATTCTGAATTCGGGCCTAGGGCCCTTTAAAGCCCCACGACTCAGCAGCGTTCCCACCACAGGCCTAGTGTCTCGTATGTTGGGAAGGGGGGTTTGGATGATGCCACCTTCATAATCTTCAACTTTATTCTGATGAAGAAATTTACCCCTCCCTGGGATGAGTTCCCATATAATCACACCTACTAGTTATAATCTGAATGAACTAAGATGTGTGAGTGATCATGCCCTTGTGGCAGATTAATATTATTTAAAAAAATCACTAAGCTGTCCTGCCGGTCTTGGCCTTGGCCTCGTTCGTCCAGTGTTGCCGTCCAAGACAGTTTGACTTGTTTTCTAGGGAGTTTTCCCAGTTCTCCTCGACGAGATGTTGGTATCTCTAGGTACTATCACTATGTACACTGTATCTCCCTACGAATGTGGATCATATGCACAATCACAGTCCTTTAGAAAACACAGAAAAAGACTTTCTTTGCGGTGGCAATGTTGTTTCTGATATTGTTATATAATGTATTAAGACAAATGTGTTCAAAATAGTTAAAACATATGTAGAGGACGAGCCAAATTAAGTTACACAGTAAATAGTGGTAGGGAGCAGTAGGTAGTAGGCAATTGAGAAGATATTGGAAGCTTAATGTGTTGTCTAATGCCATATGGCATCAGGCTGCTGGTCTGAATTTCTGCTTCATTTACACACAATTGCACGGTCTCAATTGTTTCTCTTACTATTGATAACACACTACTAATACTACTTTGCTGTCACTCGGAATCAAGGGGTGTCACCGTCGTTGGTGAGCTCTGAGGAGACTAGAGGCTGATACGGGACTGGCTGGATTGTCCATAGATGTTGCACATGTGGAGGGCTACATCTAGTACGGGAGGGGCGGCGGCAGCGTCTTTCCGGCGTTGGCGCTTGTCTGCCTCGGTATGCAGTCGGGCTAATTCGAAAGTATTGACACCTTCTCGTGAGGTGCTCCTCCAAGCGTTATGGTGTGGAGTAATCGTCTTCCAGGCGAGGGGGTCGATTTGGCACTTTTTCAGGGTTGTCTTGATACTATCCTTATACCTTTTCAATTGCCCACCCGCCTTACATTTACTATTCGTTAGGTGACCGTACAGTAGCTGCCTTGGGCAGTCTACTATTTTCTAAGTGGGTAATATGGCTAGTCAAATGCAGCTGTTCATGGATATTGGCAGCCTCGATGCTCCTAAAGCTGTTGTCAACGAGAATACTGGCATTTGTTCTCTTGTCTTCCTAGCGAATTCAGAGGATGGAAGTAGTTTTCAATTGCCTTGAGATGCCTTCTGTATGTGACCCATGTCTCGCTGCCATATAGCGGCGTGGGGAGGACGACTGCTCGATACACGTGCAACTTTGTAGATAATTTCAGCTCCCTGCAGCTGAAGACTCGGGTACGAAATCTGCCAAAGGATTGAGATGTACATCTGATCCGATATTGAATCTCTTCATTGGTGTTTGCGGTGGTGGACAGGTAGGATTCAAGGTACTGAAAGTGGGTAACATTAGAGAGAGTAGTACCGTTAAGCTGGGTGAATGATGGAGGTGTGAGTCCTACGGGATTCACCTCAAGGCCGAAATGTGCATTCGCATCTTCGAAACTACTTAGGATACTTGTAAGTCGCGTTCAGTGTGAGCAACGAGGGTGAGGTCATCTGCATACTGAAGTTCAGTGATGGAAGTGGTTGACACCTTTATTCCTGCCTGGAGCCGTCTTATATTGAAAAATCCCTTCACCCGGTACTGAATATTCACCTCACCGGCTGCATTGGCATTGGCACGAGTAAGAAAGGCAGACAAGAAAATGGAAAATAGAGTTGGTGCCAATACACATTCTTGTTTTATCCCCACTTGGATGGGAAAGACCTCAGACAGGATGCCACTGCGCAGGACACTGGCACTTTGAAGTGCCTCACAAAAGCAATGAATTTTGGTGGGTAGCCAAAACGACTGAAGGTCCGTCAGAGGGCTTCCCTGTTGACCGAGTCAAAGCCCTTGGTTAGGTCGATGAAGGCCATGTATAGTTCGCGACGCTGTTCTTTGCACTTTTCCTGTATCTGGAGGGCAGCAAGATCATATCAGGGTTCCACGTGATGGTTTAAAGCCACACTGAGATTCTGGGAGGAAGTTTTCCGCCTCAGGAAGAAGTCTGTTTAGGAGGACTCGGGCGATAATCTTTTCGGCTACGGACAGCAGAGAGATCCTGCGGTAGTTACCACAGTCTGACCGGTCTCCCATGTTCTTATAAGCATTGACGATGGAGGTGTCTTTAAGAGCTCGGGGATTTCCTCCTTTTCCTATAAATTCTCCAGGAGAGATTGGAGATGGCTGGTAAGCAGAGGTCCCCCTGCTCTATACACCTCGGCTGGGATTCCATCTGGCCCTGAGGCTTTGTTATTTTCCATCTGTTTGATGGCAGTAGCTACCTCATCCAGGGATGGAGGATAGCTGAGGTGGGTCAGCTCTGGATGCTGAGGGACCTGCTGGGTAGTCAAGACATCCACATCGGTGTTTCGATTGAGTAGCGAATGGTAGTGCTCTTCCCACGCTGGTGGGTGCCTTCTTCGTCTTTAAATAGGGAGTTATCGTTGAATGACCGGAGGGAGCCTGTGCAATGCATGAGTAATTGGCTCATAAAATGTTTTAGTGGAATTGAAAAATTTGCGCATCTTGTGTTGATCTGCAAGCTTTTGCATTTCTCGTGCTTTATTGTTAATCCAGTCGTTCTTTAGATTGCGAAGTTCGCTTTCTTCTTGCAGAAGGTATCAGTTTTGGATCATGACTGAGGGTTGTTCTGCCAGTCAGTTAAAGCAACATGTTTATCATCGACGAGTCACAAATTTCCGGGAAATTTTCATCAAACCAGTCTTGGTGTATTCTTTCGATTTCGCCGAGGGTCTCTCTGCAGGTTTTTGTCATTCGGCACTGAGATTTGGGTTGTTTGTTGTCGGGTTGTTTATCAGCCCATGTACGAGCTGCTTTCTAAAAGCATGTGCTATAGCTGAATCCTCCAGACACTTAGTGTTAAAACCAGTTCTGGAGGCTTCTTGCCTTCGCCGTTTTGGGCCGTTGATCAGTGTCACAGTGGTTTCAGCCACGAATGGCTCGGGTTAATGAGGACATCTCAGCAACCTCTTTCTCTGACAGTAATGTCTAATGTAGTCAATGAGATGCCAGTGTTTGGATCGTGGGTGTTGCCACGAACCCTTGAACTTGTCGGCCTACCTAAGCAAGGTATTGGTGATAGTTTGCAGCACACTTGCTGAGGAGGAGTAGGCCGTTGGGATTACACTTGCCAAGTCGAATTCTCCCTAGGATCTCCTGCCAAATGTCAGCATCTCTGCAACTCTGGTATTGAAGTCACCTAGAAGCACATCCTTATCTTCTCTGGGGATAGAGGTTAGCACTCTGTCAAGGTCGGCGTAAAAATCCAGGCAAATAAGATTATTGATGGAAAAAATTTATATTAAGATGAAATTTTGCATACATACTCCCGAAGGCATTAGAAATCAAGATCAAAAGAGTTCCCCTCCGTCTGGGGGTAGCATCTCCCTTCTTTGGCCTCAACTGCTCCCCAAAATGGGGGTTCCGCTTACTTTTCGCGTTTTCGGCTAAACTATGCATCAAATGATAATATTTTATAGATACAAGAATATTGGAAATAAGATTTTAAATAAGATTATCTCTATTAATTTTTCCCATAGGTGCTACAGTTTTTATGTAATCCATGTCTGAATTCGGAGAAAACTTTTCGCATGTAGTGAAAAAATTTATACTCGTTCAAGATTTTCAGCAAATAACTCAAAAACACCTAGTATTTCATTAAAAATGCATATAGTTGAAATAGTAGAACGTAAAATTCTATATAGGTTCAGTGAAATATATTTCCTTAACAGTTTTCAAAGCTTTTTCCGATTCATTCAATAAATCTGTAACACAAATTCATTTCCACATCACCTTCAGGTAGAGTTTTAGCGCATTTTTTTATAGTGGTTTCCCCATTCGGCCTTTTCCACGTTTATATAGTTTAAGATGATGCCATCAAATACTTGAAAAGTCCTCTTCATTAGTCACAATAAGGTAATCATTGGGGTCATCTGCAGTTTCGGAAGCCAGACATCTTTGGTCATGACAATTACTGCACATTATAGAACAGGGAAATCCAGATTTTACACAACCACACCGCTTCCCCCACCCTAACTTACAACCACATGAAAGAAGTTTAAAAACATTTGCGTGGGCTGGTGCCTCAGTTGTGTAGACAGGTGGCAGAGAATTGCAAACTTTTTTCCAGCCTCACAACTCAGGCTGAAGTGTTTCTCCTCGTCAAGGCGGAATTTGGTAAAAGACTTGATAGGAAAGTTGCCTAGCTGCTGCAGAAGGAAGACTTGATAATAACAGCATTATTTAAGTGACTAAGAGATTTGTTAAAAGAGTGAAACTCTGCAATGATTGAGATTCTTTTCAGCTTGTGGGGCTTTGTACAGAGTGAGAATGAAACGCTCTTCAGCGGCTACAACTTCATCATGAGTCTATTGAGGATTGTTGAAAACTGATACTATTTCTTTGTTCAGGAGATTGATAGTTTTCATTTTTATAAACCAGTAAAATGAGGACGTTGTGTCGCAACCTCTTAAAGCATGAGTTACCAAAACTGATTCTTTGCAGTTCTTTAGAATATTTGAGTGCTGTAAATCTCGATAACTATAAAATCTTGCCCAAAGATTTCCACGAGTTTCTTTTAAAAACATAATATCCCTGTCTTCTGGAGTATGAGCAATAAGCAGAGCTAGAAGATCTACATCCTGTCCAACTACAACAATGGAGTTATGCTGATAAGATCCATTGATAGCACTTTGAACAATTAATACATCAACATCATCTGTGGCAATATGTGTCTCAATACTTTCTTTCTCAAATCTCTGTTTTAATTGCAAAATTAGACGCTCTTTGTTTTTTAGATTTACCAAGAATTTTTCCTTAGGTGCAGTTAGAGCTGTACTCTCATCGAACAAGATTTCAGCTGAAGTTCGTTTCAAAAGTATCTTTTAATGCTCGATGCTCTTTGTACTAATTTCATTTGTTGACTAACCATCAAATATTATTGATACATCTTCACCATAATCTAATATACTATAGCGCTATCCGTCTATCTGTCTGTCTGTCTGTTTGTCTGTCTCTGCAGCCGAAACGGCACAATCGTTTTTCATCAAACTTGGTGGAAAAATCGCAAAAAATTCGTAGAGTGGAACAAACCTGGTCCCATGTCGAAAGTTTCTTTAGGAATGCATTAATTAACCATTTTATTTACGCTGGAAAACAATGTAGCTGTACGCTGCCAGCCTTCCGGCGGTTGCGCGCTAGCCAAACACGAGCGTTCGAACTTTCTCGCTTTGGTAAACTGTACCACCGGACTCGCCACCGGGCACGAAGTGCCCACGATCACTTGTGTTTTCTAATGAACTGGACATAGGCAGCATAAACGTCCGCAACTGTGCCTTGCTTTGGCCAAACTACACGGTGGCTTACATTGCCTCCATCAATGATATATTTGCATCTTGATAATTCAACTACTCCTCCTTCTACAGTGTTGAAAATGTCATACAAAGACGATTTCATTGTCTTTCTCATCAAACCTGTTTCGTCAAAAATGGAGAGCAGAGCGGGAATGAAGCTAACTCATGACTGAAACAGTTCTCGAAGTCTTGCGGCAGTTTTACAATGCATATTATTCTTTAAAATTACTGAGTAGTGTCAACCTCTATGATGTCATCAGCGACGCTGACACTTGTATTCATGAAAGAAGTTGGCTTCACACTTTTGGTGCGCTGTACCTTCATATCTCCAAAAGTGTCTTTGCCTTTAATGGCTTCATCCATCTATTTCTTGCCAACATCTAGAGCTTTGTAGCACTTTATGTTTTCAGTTGCAACCAGACCACTGAACACTATAACGAGGTATTCTGTATTGACGAATGGAGAATCATCTTTGTCCTTCTTAATCCTCGAGTCTCAATTCGATATGCTGAAAACTACTGCTGGTTTGAATCCCGCTGAGCTCTTCTACATTCTCGCATACGTGGTGAGCTACTGGCAAACCAAAGATCCATTTATTCAGAACACTCTCTGTGAAGCCTCTTCTGTGAATGATTGTATGCCAAGTAGTTTCACTCAGGTAACAGCAGTTTTTTAAGTCATACCTGGAATTTTTTTTTTTGAGTAAATGAGGAAAAGCTCCAAAAATTTTACAGAAATTTGATTGTCATTTATTCGAATAGAGAATTTTCAGCTCTACAATTTCAACGATATGCATTTTTAACGAAAAAAAACACAGGCGTTTTTTTAGTTATTTGCTGAAAACCTTGCGCGAGTATCATTTTTTTCACTACATGCGAAAAGTTTCCCTGAATTCAGACGTGGATTACACAAAAAATGTAACACCTATGGGAAAAATGAATAAAGACAATCTTGTTTAAAATCATATTTACAGTATTTATCTATCTATACAATATTATCGTCTAATGCATAGTATAGCTGAAAAATGCGAAAAAATAATCGGAAGCCCCCTTTTGGGGCCCCAAAAAGGGAGCTGCTCCCCCAGGACGGAGGGGAACTCTTTTGATCTTGATTTCTATAGTCTTCAGAAGTATGAATGCAAAATTTCATCTCAATATAAATTTTTTCCACCATTTGCCTATTTTTGAGCTAGTTGGAGTGGACTGTTGAGGCGAATGCACTGATGAAAAAGGCATGACGTGAGTGATTCAGTGGGATTCGAAGCATCATGAGGCGCTCGTTAATCCCAAAAGGCATTTCAGTTAGCCTATGTAGGATGCATTGGCGGATGGCAAAGCCAACTCCATAAATGCGGTTTCTCACCGCAGCAGGCTTACCCTTCCAAAAAAAGGCATAGCCAGATCCCCGTTCTGTGAGTTGACCCTTGTCTGGGAGCCGACCCTCACTAATAGCCAGCTCTTTTGCCACAAGAACAGTTCTTCTTTCTGGACGCTCATTTGTGCTAGTATCCAGAAAGGTCCTGGCATTCCATGCAGCGACCATAAGAGGTTGTATAGTTTGTTTTTGTTTTAATCTGTGATTTATGATTGTGTTTTCGACAACATAAGGATGACCAAACTGGGTACAGTTGCCCAGTCAGGTTGGTTCTTTAGATGGGCTATGTTTAGGGCACCTTTTCTAGCCCCCTCCCCATGTGGGGTGAGCATAGTGGGTCCTCGAGAGGGCTGCTCAGTCACATAGACAGGACCGGATTGCACTGCTGCCTAGATCCCAGTGCATAAACGACTATTTATCTATGCCGCCCATGTGCAGAATTGTGACAGAATTGCGTTGATATCGTCAGCTATTCAATTTCGCCCGATATATTTATATTCGATTTAACCTCATCCCGAGAGAGAACTATCTGTACTCCGCCTGCAATATCCTTCACCCTATTTATAATCCTTTACCTATTACTAACTCTTATCGTTATTGTAAAAATCGTAAATCTCTACTCAAGGCCGCTTCGATTTCTGCCTAAAGACAATACCCATTCGAAAAACTCACCCACTATTTAGAATTGCTAATGGGGTACTAATAGATATTCCCATTCCCAGAAATATCTCCACATTCTGAAACATCGGATCATTATTAGGTTTATGCCTAGTCGTTCAAATTGTTACAGGCCTTTTACTTGCTATGCACTGCATTGCGCACATTGACTGAGCATTTTGTAGTGTAGCCCACATCTGTCGAGACGTAACCTACGGTTGGTTCCTTCGAACTCCCCATGCCAACGGAGCATCTTTCTTTTATTTTTGTCTCTACCTCCATATCGGTCGTGATATATATTACGGATCCTACATATTCTTCCCTGCCTGAATGGTAGAGATGTTATTGTATTTGTAGTTATTGCAACCGCTGCTCTGGGATACGTCTTGCCCTGAAACCAGATATCATTTTGTGGAGCGACAGTTATTACTTTATTTTCTGCTATTCCATATACCGGCACAGACCTAGTCCAATGAATTTGAGGTGGGTTCGCTGTAGACACTGTAACGTTAACCCGATTCTTTACAATCCATTTTCTCCTACCCTTTTTAGTGGCAGCAGCTACACTTATCCACATTATATTCATCCACCAAACAGGGGCCAACAATCCCCTCGGATCCTCATAACTTTGTCCACGCTAACCCCCTAGTTACACCCACTCATATTCAACCCGAATGATACTTCCTGTTCGCTTACGCTATCCTGCGGTCATACCCTGATAAACTAGGAGGAGTTATTGCCCTTGCTATATCAATTGCAATTTTAATAATCCTACCTTTTACACATGTTTCTAAGTTTCGAAAATTATCTTTCTACCCCTGAAATCAAATTCTCTTTTGGCCCCTAATTACTATTGTAATACGCCTAACCTGAATCGGTGCTCGACCTGTCGAGGACCTTATGTAATTACAAGTAAAATTTTAACTGTCGTGTGTTTCCTTAGCCCTCTTACACTACTAATATGAGATAAACTTCTTGACTGGTAGTTTAGTTTATATAAAACAGATGTTTTGAAAACATCAACAAGGTAACTAAAACGTCTTAACTTCCACTCTCACTTCCAATATACTAAATTAGTTAAGAACACAATATTTTTACCCCTATAAAAAAGATCAAATAGATAAGAGATATGGGCAAAAATCTTTTCCAAGTCGGATCCATTAATTTGTCATACCGCAACCGAGGAAGAGTCACCCGGATTCAAATAAATACAAACCTAACTCCCACTAACTTCCCGTAGCAAATTGGGCTAGACGGACACCCCCTTAAATTCAATAACGAAAACATGAAAATCAACGAAAAGCCACCTCTTCTATTATAATACAGATAATTATCTGTATTAAAACCTGATACCTTCCCGTTTTTGCTAAACAGGAAGCAAATCAAACAAAAGGTAACGGTAGTGTGACTCACAAAACCCACATGCTCTCTTGATACACATTAAATAGCTCTTAAAAAATAAAAGAAAGCAATATTAAAGATAGAAACCAACCTGGCTCACACCGTTTTGAACTCAAATCCTGTACAAATTTATAGGTTGAACAGACCGGCCTCAGCAACTGCAACGCCAATCTATTCCGAGGTGCCAAAGGAAAAATTTTCCATACAAATATATATTTATTTACAAAAGCATACACACAAGTAATACAGTAATTAAGTTTAAGTATGGGACTATCCTGATCTACTGACCACTGAACATCGGGGACATCATAACAGCTCTGTCGACGAGTCTGTCAGTAGTAGTGTATGGAGGCGTGTGGTCGACCGGAGTACAGAGCAGTTCCAGCTCCCCCGAAAAGCATACACAAGGGATGGGGTTAGACTCAAGTCGCCCCTGAACAGGGATCCGGTAAACTCTGGTCTGCTGGCCTCCTCGAGTCCCCATGACTGGACAAGTCAGGTGATATCGGCCCCCTAGAGGACAAGGACTATCAAATACTTCACAATGACGTCTCTCACGCACGGCCCTTGACGTGGGTAGAATCCTCCTAAACAACATATAATATTTTGCTACAATTTATACAATATTATAACACCCGACATATATTAAACATAATAATGTACCCAAAGCCAACAAAACACAAGTAAATCACAACAGAACAGAATAGACAAATCAACAATATTCGTGAAGGGTCCTCTTACCGATGCGCTCTGGCTGAGGGAAGGAAGTCCTGTGACTACTCCACTCATCCTCCCAGCGCTCAACACCTCTGTTCTGGGTTGAGTAACCCAACACTTTGACAAGACACAAGTAAACAACCCATACAACAACTTCACCAATTTTCCCTACAGTTTATTGGTTTGCAGTGATGACACTCAGACTCCCTGACCCCTGATTGGCTGGACATTCCCGCCTTGCTCTACAATTGGCCGACTGACTGGCAAGTATGGATTTTAATCAATAGATGGAGTTGTGTACCTATGTCATGCGAGTATTTGCCATTATTATTAGTGATATACCAAGAGGGGTTCACCTCCAGGAGATACACGAGGGAGGACGTCGCTCTGAGCTCTCCACTATACTCCACGTTTTCTGTACGGTCATGGCTGGCGGAAGAGCTTCAACGAGCATGTTGTTTACTACATTGACGGAATAGGAAGGTGGATATAGCAGTCACAGCAAAGTAGCCCAGGGTACTGCTGGGGGACTGTTGACAGATTTGGAGCTGTCTAGCAGCAGTGAATGTGAAGAACAAGAGCCATTTAAAGTTGTTAATAGCAAAAATAAGAATAAAAGGAGGAATAGAGATGGTACAAGCAGTGAAGATAACATTTCCCACTTGGTGGATAAACGAAAGAACATTGCTGGTGCGAGTCATTTTTCAACAAAGATCATGTAAAGGCCTGTGAATTAGGGATAGAAATCCCTTACCAGACTAATCAGGTTCTTAATAAAGGAAAGTCAAGGACCATGGTTTTCTGAGGAATAGCAAACAACCGTTTGAGATTGACATCTCTTTACTATAAAAAATATAACACAAAACTCTGACACCACTCAACAAACATCCTATTATTACGGGAGTTAAACAATAAATGCAGTCAATAGTTAATGGAGTTAAACAATTAAGGGAAGCAAACAATTAATGGGAGTCAGCAATTAATGGAATCAAACAATTAATGGGAGTCAACAATTGATAGAATCGAACAATAAATGGGAGTCAGCAATTAATGGAATCAAACAACCATAGAATCAAACAATGAACAGATATTTCCTATGGCAGTGGCCCTGGGGGAAGGTTCTGGAACACGGTGATCCACACTCAGGGTAGGGAAGCGTCCATTCAACTCCACATTCGAGCGACAGCGGCTGATATCTTGATACAGCAGACCCGATGTCTTGATACAGCAGACGGAATGAGATGAACTGACGGTCGTGGTATGTGGTAGTGGTAGATGACCAGAGAATTGACAGTTGATAGGTGAAGGTCTGGGGACACAGCCCACGGGTCCAGGACCTATGATGAGATCACAGCCAGAATTTGACGAACAGCTGGGTAGCTAGATAGTGACTGTATGGCGGCTGGGGTGAATCTACCGGTGACATGGGTAGCAGCTGCCTTTCTCACCTCTGTCCAACCACCCAAGTGTTGGTCGCACCAGCAAACGAGAGAGTTAGCAGCGGTAACGAGCAGGAAGATAGTTTCCGCCCTTACAGATCAGTACAATGAGTGTAAACCTCACTGATGGTTAAGACGGCAGTAACTCTTCAGGAAGGTCACGTCCTTACTTCCCCAAGAATAATGTCATGGATTTTCATGATAAGGTAAAGTGGTCAGTTAGACTCACTAAGCGCCATCAAGGTATCAGTGCTCTTGAAAGAAGGTAAACATATTCCTTATATTACTGTGAAGGATGAGGAAACAGTTAGATATTTAGCTACAGAAGGTTTTGAGACTGTAGTGATGGAAAAGCCTGTGGTGTTCCTTGGGAGGTGTATTAAGATCAATCTTTTTTATTATCCTGTTTATCTTGACGATAAATTTATTTGGGCCAAGAGAAGTGTAATTAGATTTGATGGAGATATAGTACCCAAGCCGCAGCTAATTGCGCAAATCAAAGGTTCAGCGCCAGAGAAGGTCTTTGTGAGATGTTTGAGATATAAGCGGGTTGCTGTCTACAACGAATCTTCAGTAATATACTATAAGTGTTGAAAGTGGGGGCACATGGCGTGGAAATGCCATTATGGTTTTCGATGTAGATTCTGTGGAAAAATGCATAAACCTAAGGCATGTGGAGATAAAATTAAGACGGAGAAAATTACACCAAAATGCTGTAATTGTTGGGGGCTCATAATGCCAGCGCGTGGGTGTGTCGTAAAAAAAGTTCATCAATCGCAATCACGAGCTCAGTCCACTAATCAAGGGGACAAAGGTGATGCTGTAAGGAGCGATGTTGCAGGGACACAAAGTGCTGCAAATGTGTGGGAAAAGCGTAGGGAAATACGTAATGCAACAGCACAGAAGGGTATAGGTAACGGGGACAATAACCTTATAGCCCATAACATTCTAGTACAGTGTTTCTCAAACTTTTTCACTCCATTCCCCCCATGAGGAACACTCAACATCCTCGTGGCCCTCCTTTAGTTCTTTCCCAAGCCCTACACAAATAATGATGAAAAAAACTGTTTTGGTACTCTTCCTTTATTTTAACGTTTGCAATCATCAAACAGAAAGCATATTTTGTTACAGTTCAATGGGATGGATGACATTGTTTCCTTTCAGTCAGTCATGTAACCGGTTTCGGCTTTTATTCTTTGTTTGAAGAAGGGTGGAGAAACCAGATTCACATAAATAAGAAGTAGAAAATGGCAAGAAGACTCGAAGAGCGATCTCACTAAATTTTGGACTGATACATTGAGCACAAGAATACAGTCAGAGATTTTTCTTCATAGAGGTCTCTGCCAGCAGATTCGTTTCTGAGATCAAAGAATTCGTCCTGACCATCGTCGGGAATGGCAGCAATATCAAGAGTGTCAGAGAAAGGATTCCTCACCAATTTCCCTTCTTCCTCCTCGAATTCTCGGAAGTACCTTTTGAGCTCACTTTCCAAGGATTTCAAGTGCTGAATTATTTAATTTTTGAGTGGTGGGTCAAGTAGATGACCCTCTTCAATCTCGTCAAGAACAATTGAGATATTTTCAAACATGGCAACATTTCCTGCACTGACTTTCCTTTGTCAGTTTTGGAGATTGTCAATAAATGCAAGAATACAAGCCAAGTGGTGAAACACATTTCTTTCCTTGCCTTGTAGCTTGAGATTCAGCCTGTTTAGCTGCTCAAATATGTCGGCCAGGTTCTCAAGACGTGGATCCCACAACACTTCGTTGAAGTGACTTAGTAGATCAGCTTTCCGTTTCATTTCCAGGAACAACTTAAGTCCTCCCCGAAGTTCGAACACACGTTTCACGACATTACTCGTGGAAAGCCATCACACTTTGGAGTAAAAGAGGAGGGTTTCATGCTCTGAATCCATGCCTCTACAGAGGTTCAGTGTCATGGGTTGCACTGGGCCTCCCGCACAACCCATCCCAAATGTTTTGTTACGAGTTGGGGAATTAGAATATAGTTACAAGTCTACCCAGATCCCAACAGGCAACAACAATAAAAAAACAAAGACAATCGGACTATAAAAGGGTAGACAAAGGATGAAAAGTTTTTGTTGTGTATAATAAAGTACCATGAATTCCTTAACAAAATATTCAGCTTTCTATAATTTACCCTTAACCATACTTAACCTAAACACTAACAGTATATACATATTTATACAACATACAATAATTTGAAGCAAGGTGGAGGTGGGGAGGCAATATAAGATTACAAATACTTAAGTGCGGAGCTGAGATGGCTGACGAGTAAGGCTGAGTATTGTAGAAGATGGTAGGTAGTCACTGTGCCGTAGGTTTCCAGGATAGGTGATCCTGTGGTCACTTCCCAGAGTGAACTGAACTCTCATCGAACTGGAGCTGATGAGGAAGACTTGGAGGAGGTGACTCAACAACAAGGATATGGAGAAGGGAAACCCCGGAGTGGTAACTAAGACTAGTCATACTCGGGTTTCGTCCCTAGATGGCGTTGCTCGTGGTGCTGGGTAAGTAGATCAGGACAATAGATGGCGTGGTTCGTAGTGCTGGGTAGGTAGATCATGACAATTAATGGAGTGGTTCGTAACACACCCCCACCCTCCAAAGACCTCCATAGCGCGGGCACGAAGGAGGTGATTACCTGGTGCGTCTGGAGAGTAGCTGCTGCATTTCCACTGGAGCTCGGGATAAGGAGTCCGCAATAAGGTTGTCCACCCCCTTTATGTGCCGGACTTGTAGATTATAGGTCTGGGTGAGGAGAGCCCAGCGGAGGATTCGCTGGTTGAAGGTCTTGTTGGTTTGGATGAACGTGAGTGGGTTATGGTCGGTGAAGACTAGGGTTGTTTGTGGGCAAGACTGGAGGTAACATTCAAACTTCTTTATTGCCAACACCAGAGCCAGGGCCTCCTTCTCTGTGGTCGAGGAGTTGGTCTGATGTTTTTTCAACTTGGCGGAGTAGTATGACACAGGATGAAGGACATCAGTGGTTGGGTCGGGTTGTAGGAGCACAGCCCCCACTCCAACACCACTAGCGTCGATTTGCAGATGGAAGGGCAAGGTGTAGTCAGGGGGGTGGACTACAGGCTTGGAGGCAAGGAAGGCTTTGAGGCGGTGGAAAGACTGGTCGCACCTCTGGTTCCAGATGTAAGGGACCGCAGAACTGGTAAGGTCTGTGAGGGGTCCGGCCACGCTGGAGAAATTACTGCAGAACCGACGGTAGTAGCCGCACATCCCCAGGAAGCGCATGAGTTCCTTCCTCGTCCTTGGAGTGGGGAAGGACAAGATGGCTTTAACGTTTGCGTCCTTGGGTCTCACCATACCATGCCCAACGATATGTCCCAGGTAAGTCACTGAGGCCCGGCCAAAAGCAGATTTAACCAGGTTTATGGTGAATCCAGTCTCTTGCAGTCATGCCAACAGTATCTCCAAACGCACCAGATGTTCGTCTCAGCCGTCCGACACCACCACCAGGTCATTCAGGTAGGCGAATGTCCCACCTAGGTCCTGAATCAGGTAATTGATTGCTCTCTGGAATGTGGCCAGAGCATTAGAAAAGCCAAACGCCATAACCAAATATTGAAAAAGACCAAATGGAGTTCTAAATTTTGCACAGCCTATGCTGTCTATTATATCTTCAATCAAAGGTAAAGGGTAGGAGTCTGAGACAGTGACCTGGTTCACTTTACGATAATCGGTACAGAAACGAAAAGTGCTATCGGGTTTTGGAATGAGAAGGCAAGGTGAAGCCCAGGGGGAGGTACTAGGCTCAGCTAAGTTATGTTTTAACAAAAAATCTACCTCCTTTTTCATAATCTCTCTTTTTTGTGGATTTAGTCGATATGCTGATTGCCTAATGGGTTGTACATCATCTGAGATTAGCTTAATATCATGTTTAAGTATATTGCAAAACCCTGGGAGGTCTGACGTGACTTTAGGAAATGTTGATAATAACTTAGTGAGATCTTTTGCTTGAGATGGATTCAGAACAGAAAAATACTCATCCAAGTTGTTGAGTATATGACTGTTAGCAGGGTTTTCTTTAGGTAGAGGGAAGTCTAAATTCTCCAATAGATCCATGTCATCTGTCTCCGGCTCCGGCCCTGACAAAACCGTATGCAATACAGGTAGGCTTATAGCCTCTGGGATGTCTTCCTCTGACTGCCTGGAAAGGTAAAGTTTCATGAGATTAATGTGAACAAGTTGTGAATCTTTTTTGCGATCAGGAGTATGGACTATATAGTTGAGGGGAGATAGTTTATTAGCATTGATTTGAAAGTTTTGATGGAACCGTTCCAAGCAACCTTGGGAGTGTGGGTGGTAAGCCGAAGATGTACAATGGTCCACACTGAGGTCTTTCATATTCAAAGATGGATCAGATTGTTGGGCTTTAATGAGCTCATCCTGTGGGTAGGAAGATATTGGAGGTGGTTTTAGATGAAGAGGGCCCATTTCGCACACTCTGTGACCGGGTGACAGCAGAAGATGGGAAAAGGTGAGGAGTAGTTTCTTCAAGGTCAGTGGTGGAGTTGACAGGTAAGGGAGAGTCGACTGTCTTTATGTTGGGAACCACTAGATCTCCTACCAAGTCATTACCCAATAATAAATGAATGCCGCTCACAGGCATTGGATCTTTCCTAATGGCTATTTGCACTTCCCCAGTAATCAAGGGACATTGGAGGTGCACTTTAGTTAAGGGATAGGAAGAATGGGATGAGAGATCTGAAATTAGAACACTCTCATTAGTAAATGTGGTAGATATATCAGGAATGACGTTAAACAGGAGGATAGATTGTGCTGCGCCCGTATCACGTAGTATACGAATAGGGAAAGAGCGAGGCCCCTCTATGATTGAAATTTTTCCCTCATAGGTGAATGAAGAGAAGAGATCCTGATGGGGCCTTTCCACATTGGTGGTTGCTATTGGTTTCGATTTGGGATCCAGGGAACTACTTTTAGCAGTTCGACACTTTGGGTGTTTACAAGACTGGATCGTATGGCCTGGGTTTTTACAGTAAGAACAATAAAACTTGGCTGCATCAAGGGGGGTAGGTGTGGGACCTTTCGACCTACCACTCACGTCCCCAAGGTTATCATCAGAGGAGGACCTAACATGCCGGAAAGTACCAAGTTCCCTACGGCACAGTGACTCCACCAGCAAGGCGTAGGCATCAGCCAGCTCAGCAGCACGCCCTAAATTAACCTCTCCACGCTCCTCCACATGCTTCAAGATGTGAAATGGTATCTTGCTCTTCCACTCCTCCACGACTACCAAGTTTAACAAATCCTGAGGTGGCCATTGTTAAGAAAACCTAGATAAATTAATTAATGGTCAAAAGATAAGATAAGTGGATTACCCTAGAAAATATCACGGCAGTGGATAACCAGAAAGTCCGGGAAACTACCCAAGTTATACCTAGGGAAATTACACTTATAAATATTGTTCTTCTGATAAGATCCTTAAATAAGGATAAGAGACTGTGTTGTTCACGTCGCCAGGAAAGACAACCTTTGAGCAGATCTTTTGAGCAGGTCTACTGTATAGCTTACCATTTGTTGCAGGATTATGTTTTATTGTTCTAATATTTAGTTTTAATTTACCTTACAGTAGATTTTTGTTGGGGGAGCTGTGTAAGGGCGGTAACGAGCAGGATGGTTGTTCGCCGCCCGCTTACTTGTTCGCGTCCCCCACTGGGGGGGGGGGGTAGACGGATTGAGAACGTGACTGCTGCCTCGACACAGAGATCAGATACTACCCAACTAGCACCACAGCTGCACTTCCCCGCTGCTCGTTCAAATTCTAGTTGTGTTTCTCTTCTGATGTGTCGTGGGTTGATTTCCCAGTCCTTCACTATTCGACTGTCAACCTCCGGTCACCTGCTCCAGCTACTACCGCGGCTGCCACGTCAACGCCACTTCCTTCACACCCTCTCCACCGTCCGTGCCCTGGTGGCTCTCCTGGGTAGCAAGACCTCGCCCGCCAACGCTGACGCCAATTGAGGAAGCTGCCTTGACCTTCCCCTTGTCTATGGAACCTTCCACCGGGCCACCGCCGTAGGAAATATTCTATTTATTGATTGAATTCTCGTACTTGTTGACTCCATTAATTGTTTGATTCCTTTAATTGTTTGACTCCATTAATTATTGACTCCCGTAATTGTTTTTTGATGTTTGTGTGAGTGGTGTTAGAGTTTTGTGTTATTTTCATTGTAATGAGACGTCAATCTCTAACGGTTGTTTGTCCCTCAGTTTAAAAATTGGAATGTAATAAATAAAAAGTGTAAAGCAGGGACAAAATGTAAAAATAGGTCCAATACGTCTGGGAACACAAGGAAGCAATGTGACTGATAATGCACTCGAACCTCTGTTGCTTCCCTCAGCTGTAAACTTAGATACCCAATCACAGCTGGACAGAATGGGGGCGCTGTATGTAGTGACGGGCCTTCGGGACTTGAACGATCATCTTTTGGGTCATGAGGCGAGTGCCCTACCCACTCAACCGTTTCTAGCACTACACCAACGCTTGACTACACCTTACTGAGGCATTATTCATTTAAACTTTATCATCTGTTTTTTATTTATTTAATTTATTTACTTTACTTACAAAATATTAATAATTATTTTTTTTAAGTTTATCTCATAAGACGAGAGGATAATGCAATCGGTGTGTGTGTGCGTGTGTGTGTGTGTGTGTGTTATTCCTCGCTGAGAATTATATATAAATATATCAACTATTATTAACCTCGACGGAGGAAGGGAGGGAGGAAGGGAGTCCAAGGTGTCCACTATGTCTTGTCACGTCACTGAAACACTAACTTATTTTTCGTAGCTCATATAACACCCATGGTGAGGTGTTATGCTCTCTCAGGGTAATGTTTCTTCCGCTAAATTCAATTATATTTCGGAGAATATTACACACCGCACAACCTAACGCGCTAATTTTTGAGAATAGCAGTGGAGAAACAGATCCATGGGTTGTATGAATTATATAATGTTGTTCCCTGCTGTTGTGCGTGCGGCAGGGGTTAGAGCAGTGGTTCTCAAACTTGTTTTCCAGTTTTATCCCAATTTAAAGTCTGACAGGTTCGAATTACCCCAATGTAAAATTTTACTCCTTACTTTTTATTCAATAAAGATTATTATACAAAACGCAAGCTTACAAATGTACTTACAAATTTTATTCCTCCAATAAAGTGTATTATACCAAACACAAGTGTACAATTCTAGTCTGTCTTATACAAAAATCAATAATAGTGCTACAGTTACAGTGCTGTTATAGACTTAGTCTATAGTGAAGCGAATACTTCACGAGTTGCCAAACGCGGCAAACGTAAGTGTTATAAGTGTTAAATACGAGGTTACCCCACCGTGCCAACAGAAACATATTACCTAAGCCAAAATGTAGTTTTTACCCCAGTTCGGGTAATTACCCCGAGTTTGAGAACCACTGGGTTAGAGGGTTTGTAGAGATGTGGCACCATTGTGTTTGTCTTCAGTCACTTGTCGAATCCTGGAGTGTTCTTTGAGAGTGATCACTCCGGGACAGAAAAAAAAAATATTGTTTAAACTTTATGATTACTTGTACACCAGAATCAAATACATAATGTATAGAAACAAATAATGCACAATATGTCTGTAATCCTGACAAGGGTAGGAGAGTTAGTTGGGCACAAGATGAGTTGAAGAGTGTGAATTCCTACCACATGTGTTCGATCGTATGAATCAGTGGGAGTGCTTCAAATGATCGGTTCTTAACCAACTGGAAATTCTTTGACTGTAAGTGTTGAGCAAAACCAAATATAATAATAATAATAATAATAATAATAATTAACATCCAAAGAATGAGGTTGTTTTACTAACCAGCTACAGTAAGAGAGTGTGAACTATCCCCGTTTCTAAACTTCATTTCACTCACCACACCGCCACTGTCCAACAGACAGCCAACGGGTTAATGGCGTCCTGTATGATATTCTGTATAAAACCAGTATCAGGCTAGAAATGCCTGCATTCAGAGATGAAGAGTGACACCTGCTCATTCATGTAATTACCTGGGATGTAAACAAACAGTGGTGCCACATCTCTCCAACGCTTTAGCCCAGTCGCAGGTAGAAATGCAGGGGACTGTACATGTAACATAACATAATTCTAGAACGTCATGTAATAAACGTTAATATAACTAAAACGTAACTCTTCTTAGTGATAAATCCAAAGTTTCTCTGTACCAGGGGGAGGAAGTGACCTAACGAGCACTTGTTGTTTCCCTGGATAACTACCTTGTTTTATAGACAATTAGTGTCAAAATTGCCTGGCTGCTCTAGTTTGTTACCCGGATATCTTCATTCTTCCGTGACACCTCGACGGTACAGAACGTGCGCTGAAAAAAGTCGTGATAATGTTGTTGTTTTTCGTTTTGACTAGTGAAGCGTATTTAGTGAAAGAAACCTCCCATTGGAAACATGAATACAGACATTACGAAATTAAATACTGTTAGTGATAAAGAAGAATATGATTATTATTGTGCTTTACGGAACTTGAAGACTGGACAATAGGATCTTCAGCTACCACAAGGTAAGTCCAGATCACACTAATGTTATTATTATCTCGGCTGTGTTGTCATGTATAATGTTGGCTTGGCTGGATGCAGATCAAGGAGACGAACGCTGCCCCTTGCTTCTGCTATTTTTTGTTGGGAAATTTACTGATGTGTGTGTTTAGTTTATAAAATGTAAACCCAATGAAAGAGGAAGAAAGACTCGAGGGTAAACTTAAAAAAAAAAATGTCCCTACGAACTGTCAACTTGTAAACAAACGATCTCTTAGAGTGCGCTGGCTTATACCATAATGACGACAAACAGTATAATCCAACTACAACTATCATAACCTCATAAAGCTAATCTACCAATCTTTATATTTTATCACTGTAAAGTTTGGTTAGTTAAGTTAGGCTGAGTTTCGTTGGCTTGTGTAGTTTGCCACCGCCACGGGTTAAACGTTCAAGCATGTTTACAAAAAGGTGGTGCCACTTAAGGTAGTTTTTATATTATTTTCATAAGTTTGTACCCGTTTCTTCCTCCCTACACTATCGTATATGTATTATATAAATTAAACAAAACTATAAATGGTACAGACTGTGATACAGACATGTACAGACTGTGTCTGTACATGTCGAGTGGTGCTGTATATTACGATGAGTGAATACCTGTATTGTATTAATACCGTTTTGTGTACTGTATTGTCATTGTATTAATATTCCTGGAGTGTTTTACGTTATATTAAAACTGTGTTATTTTTATTTTAAATAAACGTAGATTGCTAAAATAAACGAATATTTTAATGTTTGCCGTAAATGTAAAGTATGTTCGTAGTGCTTTGGTTTTGTTTGAAAGGTTAAGCTAGAAATAGTGTTACCTATGTTAAGTTATTGAAATAAATAGATCTTATAACTAATAGGTTTTACGGGAAATTAAAAAAACCCCATAATAGTCGTTTCATGGGTCATGCAATTGGCCACACTTGGTGACCCAAGGGCCGGCCATCCTCGTACACGAGGAGCATCCATTATTATTCCGTGATTAAATATGTTATAAGTATATACTGCAGTAAGTATATAATTTAAAAGACAAAGAACATCGAAACATATATATTTAGTTTCAGGGTATAAATAGTTTATGCTCTCATCTGTATAATTTAAGTCTATACTATTGTTTTGAGTAACTTTAGACTTAATTGTTTTTCTCTGAAACTTACGTTCATATTTACATTTTTTTTAGAGTATATCATACTATTTTATCACCCATGATGATTATCCTGTATTTCAAACGATAAAATAACACATAGGTAATATTTGTGAAGGTTAGGTTACGTTAGTTTAAGTTTTCTATTATGCAATTCACTAATATATATATATATATATATATATATATATATATATATATATATATATATATATATATATATATATATATATATATATATATATATATATATATATATATATATATATATATATATATATATATATATATATATATATATATATATATATATATATATATATATATATATATGTAATGAGACAAATCTGACAAGAAGAAGATTACATATAGGTAGAATATTGATAGTATAAGAGTATAAAAGAGAGGAAGATTTTGGTAGCGTGCTCGTGATAGAAATTTACACTTATCGTATCTTATACGTCAATACACATCTATTACGTCTTAAGGGCGACTTCTCAAACACTGCTTCGTTACAACTCTTTATTAATTACGAACATGACATGGACACATTAATAACACCTTCTATTGAAGTTACTAGGGCATTATATTTACGTTACTAGGACATCATATTACGATACTAGACACTCTGATTCTCGGACACGAACATGAAATGAATACACTTCCCACGTAAGTAACTCATCCCATGGAAAGCTCTGACAAAAACTCACGTGACCTAGGGAAGGCCTAGCAGGGAGACTGCTTAGCTGGAACACTGGTGTTGGGAGGGCGACTGCTTAGCTGGGACACCGGAGGGAAGTCTCGGTCCTGACCGGAGGCGACTGCCTCCGGTCCTCTCTGACTCCTCTCGAGCGGGCCTGGTGGTGTAGTAGCTGGCCCTTCCTCCTTACAAGACACACTCTCTCTCTCTGTCTCTCTCTCTGGTGGGAGGGAGGACTAGGACGTCCTATATATTGGGAGGCGAGCCGTCAGGTTGAGCTGATCGGGGGGGCGGCGAAGGATCTCCTTACATTTGCCCTCGCTAATGTAGGGTCAGGTCTGGACTTTTTCAGAGACTATAAGTTGTATCTTCTGGAGAAGTCATCAGGTGGGGCCGTTGTGTATATTGGGAGAGAGCCGGCCGGTGCCCCCTTACATGTGTGACATGGGAGGGGAGCCTGGCTGATTTATAACCCTTGGTCAGCCGTGAGAGTTACCCTACACTTGACCTCCCTAATGTCGGGTCAAGTCTGGCCTGTTTCTGAGATGTAAGCTGTGGTCTGACAACCCATCACTACATATATATATGTATATATATATATATATATATATATATATATATATATATATATATATATATATATACTGCTTTTAGTATCCTGGTGGTCCAGCGGTTAGCGTTCCCTGGTTACAGTCGTGGGCCGAGGGTTCGAGTCCTGGCGGGTTGAGGTGTTGATTATATATATATATATATATATATATATATATATATATATATATATATATATATATATATATATATATATATATATATATATATATATATATATATGCAAGTAAATCACTGTAGTTGCGCGTGATCCTTGCAAGGAATGTAATATGTTTTACTTAGGCCAGACAGGTAAAGATCTTGTAACTCGACTTAAACAACATAGATATAGTGTTAGGACAGGTCAGGAATCCAATGCTCTGTTTGTTAATTTGAGGGATAACAAGCATTGCATTGACTGGGAAAATGCCTCCTCAATATTACCTTCTAATTCAATTGATAGTAGGAACATCATTGAATTTAGTGTCATTAAACATACCGAAGCATTCAACATGAATCTGAGTAATTGCATGTACAAACTGGACAATTTTGAAATTAAGAAGATTTGTAACCAGGTGAGAAGGTTGGGTCACCTTACCGTTTGACCTGACTACCGACCGTTGCGGTTCCATTTTAAAGATTAGTAGGGTCATTACCTAATACCTGACCATTGAGGACCTGATCTCACCCTCCTCTGTATATATACACCTTGTTTTGTACTTCTCTTTCGTCTGTACTCACCCCTGAAGATGTGAATTACACGAAAGCACTTGGGAACTTCGTGTTTTCTTCTTTCCTTGTGGTTATCAGCATATATATATATATATATATATATATATATATATATATATATATATATATATATATATATATATATATAACAAAGAAGTATGTCTGTGTGTGTGTTTGTTTGTGTGTATGTGTGTCCTCACGAGAATCTCGGAAACTACTTTACCTATCTGTATTGATGATGGATAGTGTTATATGTAGTGATGATGGATGATGTTATATGTAGTGATGATGGGTGGCGTTATATGTAGTGATGATAGGTGGTGTTATATGTAGTGATGATGGATGGTGTTATATGTAGTGATGATGGATGGTGTTATATGTTAACATAAGAACATAAGAAAATAAGGAGTCTGCAATAGGCCGGTTGGCCTGCGCATGGCAGCTCCTGTCGAGAGTTACTACCACTCTCTATCATCCATGAATCTATCTAGCCTCCTTTTGAAACTTTCCAGAGTTCCCGCACTTACTACAAAGCTGCTAAGCTTGTTCCACTCGTCCACCACCCTATTTGTGAATCAGTTTCTTCCTATCTCCCTCCTAAACCTAAACTTATCCAACTTGAATCCGTTGCTCCGAGTCCTATCCTGCTCGGATATTATAAGAACTTCATCTATATCCCCTTTATTGATTCCTTTCACCCACTTAAATACTTCTATCATATCTCCCCGCACTCTTCGTCTTTCTAGGGAATGCATGTTAAGTTTCTATAACCTATCCTGGTATGGAAGGTTTCTAAGTCCCGGAATCATTTTTGTCATTCTTCGCTGCACCGACTCTAGTGAATTTATATCCATTCTATAATAGGGGCACCAGAACTGAACCGCATAATCGAGGTGCGGCCTGACTAGCGCAAGATATAGTTGCAATAAGACCTCTGCACTCTTGTTACTTACACTTCTAGATATAAAACCCAATACTCTGTTTGCCTTATTTCGAACATTAACGCACTGTTTTCTAGGCCGTAGGTCCGGGCTTACAAGTGCCCCTAGGTCTCTTTCACAAGTCGACTTCTCTAGGTTGATGTTGTTTAGGCTGTATACATTATATGTATTTGTTCTTCCAATATTAAGAACGCTGCACTTGCTGGTGTTGAATTTCATTTGCCATTTTTCAGACCACCCCTGCAGTTTATTTAGATCCTCCTGTAATGCATTTGCATCCTGCCCTGAATTAATTTGCCGCCCTATTTTGGTGTCATCCGCAAACTTGCTTATGTCACTGCTGATCCCAGTATCTAGATCGTTAATGTAGATTATGAACAAGAGTGGGCCTAGTACTGAACCCTGGGGAACCCCACTGGTTACACGGCCCCACTCAGATTTAACACCATCTACGCTGACCCTCTGCGTTCTATCGGTGAGCCATGATTTTATCCAATTTAAAACTTCCCCTCGATACCATGAGCCTTAATTTTTCTCAGAAGCCTGTGATGCGGTACTCTGTCAAATGCTTTGCTAAAGTCTTAGTAAATAACATCGTAATTTTCGTCATTATCTACTACCTCGAAGACTTTCCTAAAAAACGTTAGCAGATTTGTTAGACAAGATTTTCCCTTTGTAAACCCATGTTGAGAGTCGTAGATTAATTTGCTTTTCTCTAGATGCGATCGGATGCTATCTGCTATAATTGATTCAAGAAATTTCCCCACTACTGACGTCAAACTGATCGGCCGGTAATTTGACGCTGATGCTCTGTCTCCCTTTTTGAATATGGGTACTACATTTGCCTGTTTCCACAAGTCTGGCACAACTCCAGTGTCTAATGATTTTTGTAAATAAGTTTACGAGGGGTCCGCTAATCTGTTCCCTACACTCTTTCAAGACTCGAGGGAAAATTTCATCCTGCCCTGGGGATTTTGTTTTCTTTAGTTTATTCATCTTCTTAAGAACATCCTCTTTTCTGATAGTGATATTCTTTAATTTCTCTTCTTCGTTTCCCTTAAATATCAGTTTCACCTCTGGAATTTCATCGCAAATTTCTTCTGTGAAAACTGATAAGAAGTAGCTGTTCAATGCTTTGCTTATTTCTTAACTGCCATTTATCACTTCTCCCCTCCCTGACTTTAAAGGCCCAACTTTGTCCTTGACCTTTGTCCTATATACCTGGAAAAATCCCTTGGGATTCGCCTTGGATTCACTTGCTATTTTGATTTCATAGTCTCTCTTTGCTTTCCTTACATTTTTCTTAACATTCCTAGATAGTTCATTATACCTATTTCTGAGCTGCTCCTCCCCTCCCTTTAATTTCTTATATATTCCTTTCTTTATTCCTATGTCATGTTTAAGTTTTCTGGTCATCCACCTTGGCTCATTCTTATTTGACCTAGTTTTTCTGTATGGTATATTTTGTTCTTGTGCTTTATGTAGTATACTAGTGAATATATTATAGTCATGATCAATTGTTGTGTCATCTATGACCTCACCCCTTCCTACTGGGGACTGACGTGAGTGTTCCCAGGTGACCTCACCTAGGTACCTTTTTAACCCCTGATAATCCGCCAACCGAAAATTTGGGACTCTGACCATATTGTCATTGTTTTTCGTTTCCCAATTTAGGGTGAACCTGATTTCTCTGTGATCACTGTTACCTAGTTCTTCCCCTACTGTGATATCTCTGATAATATTTTCTTTATTTGTTAATACTAGGTCTAATATATTATCACCTCTAGTAGGTTCTGTAATTAGTTGTTTCAAAAAATTGTCCTGTACTGCGTCTAGGAAGTCTTCAGATTCATAGTCGCCTACAATGTTGTCCCTGTCAATATTTCTGAAGTTGAAATCCCTCATAATGTATAGGTTGTTATATTTTGCTCCCCTACTCATTTCCTGCCATATGGGCTGAGCTGCTTCTTTGTCAAGACTTGGGGGCCTGTAAATCACTCCCATAATTAGTTTTTCTCTTCCTTCCGTGATTTCTACCCACACAGACTCGGTTCCTATTTCACCCTTTATTGAATTATTAATACAACATTTTAATGTATCCTTGACGAAGAGTGCGACCCCTCCCCCCTTCCTACCTTCCCTGTCTTTGTGAAAAAGGTTGTACCCTTCTATGTGGTACTCTGAT
>NW_024746621.1:0-21959 GCF_018991925.1 Homarus americanus | reverse complement strand
AGTATTATCAGTATAAGGTTCTCAATCTTGCTTTGTTATCACATTATGTCAAGTGTTGAACTAAAGTTTGTAAGCAGCTGGTATTATGAAAGGTTTGCTTCCCTCTGTCCTGTGTTTAGAGGCCAGTATGAGGTGTCTAGGCAGATACTGTGCTGTACAGTACTCTCAGATCACAAGTGACCATTATAAGTATCTGAATGTACTCTACTGTTATGAGATGGTCAATTATCATGATTTATATGAGAAAAAGAATATTAGTTTATATTATATTACAGGATGACATCGTAGGGAGTCTGACCTACTCGTACAAGATAGCCATGCAATACATAGAGCAGCGCAAGTTCCACGACCAAGTTTTGGAATAGTTGGTGTCGTTGTACCAAGGTCTGGACACCCCAGACTGCGTCAACATGTGTCAGTGTTTGATCCACTTGGACAAATCCCACGAGGTCGCTTCAATACTCGACAAGCTGATTAAGAACGACAGTCTGAGGAGTGAAGTAATGGTAAGTGTGTTGTCCTGTTTTATTGCTAATACAGTCATGTCGCATCTTACGCACATTCAACTTAATGCTCTTGGCTTAGGAAACAGTGAGTGTATGGCTGGGGGAGATAACGCCATATAAGACACACGGCCACCCACCCCCCATTGCTGCAGGGAGTATTAAGGTAAAAATTTTGGTGTGTATTTTCCTCCTGTAGCCATAGTTTTCTTAGAATAATATACTGTATACAGTACCAGTAAATGTGAGGAATATATAACAGTAAATAAGTTGCAACAGAAAATACTCTATTGCCAAACCAGTAAATAAAAGTCAAATGAATGTTTAACACAGTCACCATTTACATACACTCCCTGGTTCACCATAGACCATGAGGGACGCAGCCTCCACTGTCTCCCTAGCAACCCCCCCACTCTGCACCCTCCTCCCGCTCCCTTTGTGTTTGTCCTTATGACAAATATTACTTTTCCTTTTTTACAATAAGTATGTAGGACGGTGTGTGCCTGTAATTGAGTAGAAATAAATGAAGAAAGTTATGTACGGTAAAGCCTCGAATAACGTCGTTAATGTGTCCTCCAATATTGCAGTGTGAGGTGAATCATCTTATAGCGAATCATTAATTACCATTAAAATAAAGCAATAATAATGAGATGCGTTCCCAAGTGTGACCTTTTCATATCTTTTGTGTGGCGTTTTACCCTCTTTTCCCCCAAAACAATACAATTAATGAAAAGTGCAAACTATATTCTTTAAATAATGTTTCTGAATGGTCCTTATACAATATAAATGAATAATAATATGGTCACACGAGAGGAGATGGGACGCCATTGTTTTCGTTTGTGTTTCCATCCGGGAGTTCGGGACGATAGTTCTACACGAGACAATGAAGAAAATGAGACCCTGGTTGTAAAAAAATGAATATACCGGTACAGTATATGTTTTAAGTAACGTTATTTAATATTAATAAATGGAACACTAGAAGTAGCTAACCACTAATGGTAAAGATATAAGGTGAGACGATTGGGGTATGCTATAATGAATCTAATTGGTTCTAGAACCTTGTTCGTTATAGCATTCGTTTGTTATAGGATTAATCCGTTCCAGGCCCCCAAATACAACCACTTAACACTAGAAAATATAATATAAAATTGTAAAAATTGTAAAAAAGTGCATAAATATGCATCTAAACCCCTGAAATAAAGAATATCATTAATGCTTGTAATAAAAAATCAATAAATTAGTAAAAAAAAAAAAAAATAATAATGTTCGTTGTAGGAGTTTCGTTCGTTATAGCATTCTCAATTTTATAGGTAAAACCGTTCGTTATAGGAATATTCGTAGTAGGATCCGTTCGTTATAGCATACCCCCACTGTACATGTGAAAACATATCGTCATTTCTCAACATAAAAATATGAAAGCAACACTTATTTACTGTTCATATATGTTTTAAATATATTTACGAATGTAGAACAAAAATTCTACTCACCAATAGTGGTAAAGTCTAAAACATAAGGACAACCGATGAATATTGTGCGAGTTTTTACTCAGATGAGGAAGTCATCAGGTTCAACTCTGGCTGAAGCTGTAGCTTTCCATAAAGCTGTTGCTGAAACTGTTACTGAACCTGAAGTTTTTGCTGAAGCTGCTTATGATGCTGAAGTTGATGGCTTAGTCCTTTGAATAATAAAGCTGTCTAAAGAACCTTGCACAGTTGCTTTATTTTCTCATTATACATCTTTATGTAGAGGTCATATGTGTTTATTTAAATTTTAATTCTTTGTTCTGTTAATGGATCCACTTCAGAAAATATGTTCATTGCTTGTTCCATATAATATCCACAGACCTCTCGCCTTTTTCATATCGTTTTAACACATCTAGTTTCTCGGCTAAGCTTATACACTTTCTATTAGCTTTTGAAACAACACTACCATCACTTGCTCTCTTGCTCATGTTGAATAGGGATGGAAAAATGCTGTAAGAAACCTGAGAAAGTTTTTCTTCTGTTCCTGTTCCAGTATGCGTGAAAACAAAAGGCCCGCCAAGCTCCGACTGTTGTTTACCACTCGTTAGCCAGGCAGCTTCTTTGCGTAAGGCTCTCTTTATTTTTTTCACAGTAATTTTGTTTTTATAATACATATCAGGATTTAGTAATTATTTATATGAAAATGTAATTTTATTTTATTTTTATTATATTTTGGTCGTAAATACGAATGAAATAAGGAAAGGACATAAATTTAATTGGGTCCTAAATTAACTAGGGTTTTAAATATGAAAAGTTGTTGGTCGAACCGTTGTTATCGGAGGCTTTACTGTATATCTACCCAAAACTACGAGTTGAAACACAACCATAACACCTCACAGCTTGGTCCAGTAGCCTGGTGGTTACAGTGACGAGTCTAACTTGGCTACAATGACACCAGCGATGTTTACAGACGCAAATGTGAAAAGAAAGTTACTTTATCTGTAAATCTTCATTTATATCAGGTATTTGTAGATTTGAAAATAAATGTTGCAGGTATGACATTAATAAATAGTAATGCTTGTAAGAGGTGAGAAATGGTTACTGCTCATCTCTGAAGAGTTGGTCGCCTGCCGTACAGATGTTAATCGTCTCGGGTCGTCGTCATCGGTACGGTAGTTATAAATCCAACTCTTATATTTATGATAATTATTTCGTTAATTAAAAATAAAAACAATGTGTTTAAGTAAGCAATAATATATTTTTAATTCTGGAGTTGGGTGAGGTAGAACTTAGCCTACCGGGGACAGCAACTGGGGGGTCATTAGCCTACGGGACACCATAACTTCACATATAGGATGCAGGCCAGTATTTTGTAGCCATTTTTCAGATAAAAGAGTGCGTCTTATATGCTGTAAAATACTGTAAGGTTCTTCCACCCTTGCCTCTCGGTCTCAGCTGCCTCGTGTACTGAGCAGGGGAGGGGGTTTGGGATGTGTGCCTCTGCCGACTGACCCTTAGCAACCGTTGCTGAGGGTCAGTTGGCAGAGGCAGCACATCCCAGCTGAGCTGCAGTGCACTGTGTGCATTATATTGTATAATTTTACCTTTTTTATGCTTTCATTATTGATCCTAAATATTCTCAGCTGAAATCAACTTTACAATCAGTGGTAAAGAGGATAAAGTAAACTTACAGCAGAGGTGGTTGTGTGGTGCACATTTAAACTGTAATAGGCCTAACCAGCTAAGTTACATAGTCCTGACAGCTCTGTCCTCTTGCTCAACCTTATTACTATACAACCCATGTTGTACTGCTCCCCCGTTATACTTATGTTTTTCAATTCCACTGTAATTTATGTATACAGTATATATAAAAAAAATAAATAAATAAAATTAATAAATATTGAAGTGATAACCATGGTAACATTATGAGATGTTCTTATTACCACCATGCTATTATACTATTCCATATGATAGTAAATGTTACATAATACTTCCTTGAGATTAATGTACAGTCAACCCTCGCTTTACGCATTTCCACGTTTACGCGGTACCCTGCCGAACACGGAATGCTCACTTTCCGCGGTGTTTGTACCCTTTTACGCGGAGAGCGGCGCGAGCAGGATGCGCACAAGGTCGCCCAGTCATCAAAACATTACCGAGTTCTTCACCCGCCACCCACCACAGCCGGCCCAAGTCAGTGATAATGATAGTGAGGATATGGACTTTGAGGGGCTTGACAAAGAGGCCCTGCAAGCCTCTGTGGTGGATAGTGATACAATTGATACAAGTGATACAGGTGAGTCTAGCGTATTGCCAGATACCCAAAGAATGTTCTATACTACTGAGGGTATATACAAACACTTGTTGTCTTTAAAAGTAGGTTCTATTCTCGTACGGGAGATAATACAGTAGGACGCGAAAGCCTGTGGGCACGCCACCAGGACTCAGTCTTAACCACTTCTCTCTATGTATTACTACGCACTGGCCTGTACAGATGCCAGCATTCACAAGCTGAATACATAAAGTATAAATGTGATAATTTATATACATAATATGGTGCACAATAAATAGAATATTACATAGAATTAATACATGTTCTGTAATACTTTACTATACATAATTAATAAGAGTAATATAAGAGTAATATAATAATATACAGCTGAAGGTACTACTTTGTGTCCATATATATCATACACCTCCCTCCCCCCTATACGCTCATAGTTTCATCTTGAGCGGACCATTTGTTTCTGAGTCGCTCGGACCTGCGGAGTACTGGGGCAGAAACACAAGGTGGGGATGGATTTACTTTAGAGACATCAACATTAGGGGACTCAACTGGGGAGGGGTCAACACTAGGCAGCTCCACAGGTCGGAGGAAACGACGGTTCCTCCACCATACTCTACCACTAGGAAGACGCACTTGGTAGTCCCTGGACCGGCCAATACCCATGACAACCCCAACCTTGTCCCAGCGGTGAGATACCGGATCTTGAATCCTGATCTGCTGGCCGATACTCAACCTGGGAAGGGGGCGGGCATGACAGTCGTACCGAGCAGCGACATCTGCGGCTCGTTCTGCTGCACGGCGGTCACATTCTTCAGTCTTGGCCTGCCACTCTTGAGAAAAAGACTTCGGGTGGGCAGGAACACAAGACCTGAGATGATGTCCGTATAGAACCTGGGCTGGGGAGCGTCCGGTGAAGTTCGGGGTGTTGCGTAACTCCAACAAACCTCGATCGAAGTCCTCGCAGTCGATATTTCCTGAGGGTGACACCTTAAGGATCAGGTGTTTCACAGTCTTGACTGCGGCTTCAGCGTGTCCATTCGCCTGGGGGTAGTGGGGCGAGGTCACGACATGACGGACTCCCCAACGGTCCATGAAGTCCCGGAACTCGTGGCTGGTGAACTGGGGTCCTCCATCAGTCCTGAGGCGGAGGGGAACACCAACTTCTCTGAAGTAATGCCTGAAGCTCCGGATGGTAGCAGTAGCCGTTGTATCACTACCACAGGGGACGACAACAGGCCATCCAGACAGTCGGTCGGCAATGACGAGGAAGGACTTCCCTGCAACTGCAAAGAAATCGTCCGACACAGACTCGAAGGGTCTTGAAGGGTTATCGTCGCACATTAAAGGTTCCTGTTGCTGGCTAGGTTGCAGAATCTGGCACGGTTCACAGGCACGGACGGTACTTGCAATGTCCGCGTTGATTCCGGGCCAAAATACAGTCTGCTTCGCCCGTCGCTTGGTGGCCTCCACTCCTCGATGGCTGTCGTGAAGGCGGGCCAAGGTACGGCGGCGTAGGGCAGCAGGAATAACTACTCGTGGACCATACAAGACGAGGACTCCATCACAATAGAGGTCCTCGCGTATTTTCCAGTACGGGAGTAGCGATTCATGAAGGTCGTATCGATGCGATGGAAATCCCTGAGACACACAGTCGATGAGCCGGATGTAGGAAGGGTCGGCCCGGGCTGCGGTGCGGAGATTTTCAAGAGTCTTGTCTGCATCCGGTGCTGTAGACTCTTCCGATGTGAAGACGGTCTTCAATGAAATAGGTTTAGGGAATTCCTTGGAAATAATGGCCAATTCTAGACAATGGCCATATGATAAAAGCGGAGTCGGGATACCATAATGAACATCAATCCGGGCTGAGCAAGACTGCTTACCAAAGGTAAGGGTAGCCCAGAAAGATCCCAACGCTGGAGCCATCTTGGAACCATCAGCTGTCAGTTTCGTTGTCTGAGGAGGGGGCTGTAGGTTGCTCCTGGGTATTCCCAAACTTGCTAAATGTTGTGGACCAATTACTGAGACGGCAGCACCGGTGTCAGGTAACATCTGAAGACTGGATGACGAGTTACCGTAAGAAATGACGACATTGATGTGCTGGGGCGTCGTGTCTGGAACTACGTACACGACGGCAGGAACGACTGGACACAGCGTCTTGATGCTTGCCAGAAGGAGGGGGCGCGCCAGCACTACCTGAGGATGACTTCTTGGATCCTAGGTGGCGTCCTTTATGTGTCTTTTTACGACAACATTTGTCATAATGGCCCACACGACCACAAAGTCTGCACTGAACTTTGCTAGCAGGGCACTTGACTGTATAAGCCCAGTGACCCTGGCGGTCGCAACTTCTGCACACGCTTTGAGCAGCTGGGCACTGGGAGGCATTATGCTGTCTCGCACAGCTGTTACACAAAGCTGCTGCTGAAGGTGTAGCTGGAGGGTGAGGGGTGGGGTTACCTTGCTGCTTCTTACCCTTTCTGTAGGAAGACACTGCCCTCACCTGGTCAGGCTGTGAGCGTAAAGCTGAAGTCGCACACCTGGCGGCCTCGTACGCTCGACATTTCGTAACAACATCTTGAAGGGAGGAAGTGGGGTCGAGGGAAATGAGACGCTGAACTAGCTCTTCATCTCGGACACCCGTTAAGATAATTGTCTTAAGTTGTGTTTCTTCACAGACTTGAGAATGTCCGGGACAAACATCAACTTCCTCTGAACACCTTTTGAGCCTTACAAAAAACGCGTCAAAAGATTCTCCATCAAGCTGTTTACATTGGAGGAGTTGTCTTCTCCTGAGTGCTTCGTTGCGCTGTCCCTTGACGTGTTCCTGCAACTTGTCGAGCACGGCCTCTACCGTCAGAGTTGTCGTAGGAGGCACTTGTAGTGTATGCTCGAGAGTACGTTGTGTCTCTAAGGACAAGCACATACGAAGCTGGATCATTTGTTTCGGCTGTGATAAACTGGACAAGTCAACCATTGTTGCGTAGTCTTGCCAACGTCGACGCCATTCCCGAAACATCTGATAAGAAGCGTCAGACATCAGAGAGGGAGGCGTCTGTACAGCAGCCTTTTGAGGTGTTGTTCCGACTCTGGAAAATGAGGTACCAGTACCTCTAGTCGCATCAACATTAGTAGCAGACGAATCTTGTACGGTAGAACGTTGTGGGGAGGCTAACAGAGAAATCAAAGCTTCAAATCTGGCTTGATCCTCCTGTCTTCTAAGGTCATCCTCACGTCTACGTATGTCTTCGAGTTCTCTGCGTGTTTGTTCCTCTTTGTGGCGTCGTCTTTCAGACTCTTTGTACCTAATTTCTTCCTCTTCTCTCCTTGCAATATCGTCCTGGCGTCGAGAAGTTTCCATCCACTTTATCAGTTGAAGGAGATCTGTGGACGCATGCATCGCAGGAGAGCTGGCTCGCGACGAGCGAGGAGATTCTGTGGGTGACTGGGCATTGTCACTGTGGGGAGTGTGGGGTGTGAGCATGGGTGGGGAGAGGTCTCCCACACTAAAACTCGTAACCCCATCGTCCAGGGTATCGTTATGATCCCTATGAGACATGCCGACTGCTTCTGTACTCTATCTGTGCAAAAGATCGGGTCAGCCCCTCGTAATCTATGCACAGAATTACAGAAGTCTCAAGTAAGTCACCAGAAATAGAAGGTGAATGCGTGTGTGTGTGTGTGTCTGGCGGGAGGGGAGAGACTTGGCGCGCTGCCAGACGTAGGAGCGGCTGGGCAGCGTCGCGCTGGCTCCTCAGTCACCCTTAGACCAGAGACGGGAGAGCACGTACTGTCGGGTCGCTCCCTTAGTCAGCTGACCGCAACTTGCACAGACAATTATGATTAAAATACACAGCACAGCACTTCACAAAACACTTCACTTCACAGCACAGCACTGTACACAGCATAGCACTTCACAACACTAAGTCTAGAGGCTTGTAGTAGTCTTGCTGTCTGGAGGTGAAGTAGACTGAAGACGAGACGCCATTAACAGAGTCCGGGGAAGGCTTGGTCCACTGTATCTCACTGAGAAATAATCACTGCGCCATCTAGCGTATTGCCAGATACCCAAAGAATGTTCTATACTACTGAGGGTATATACAAACACTTGTTGTCTTTAAAAGTAGGTTCTATTTTCGTACGGGAGATAATACAGTAGGACGCGAAAGCCTGTGGGCACGCCACCAGGACTCAGTCTTAACCACTTCTCTCTATGTATTACTACGCACTGGCCTGTACAGATGCCAGCATTCACAAGCTGAATACATAAAGTATAAATGTGATAATTTATATACATAATATGGTGCACAATAAATAGAATATTACATAGAATTAATACATGTTCTGTAATACTTTACTATACATAATTAATAAGAGTAATATAAGAGTAATATAATAATATACAGCTGAAGGTACTACTTTGTGTCCATATATATCATACAGTGAGGGCCAATAATCTGCCCTCTGCCTCGGAACCAACCCCCCATCCCCGTGTGCCCAGCCATCTTTTCTACTAATGTAAGTGTTAAAAAACCTAATATTATTGATATTTCTCTTAATTATTAAAATGTGTGTGCATACCATCATAAAATTAAGAAGTTATTTTTACTACAACGTAGGTATTGTGTCTGAAAAAGTGGAGTTTGGGGTTCGGCCCGGTCTCTATTTCAATTAATCCCATATGTTATGTTGTTCACTTTACTTGTTTCTCACTTTACGCAGGCCGCCTTGGGTTCAATTGTCCGCGTAAAGTGAGGGTTCACTGTATAGTATATATCAGGTGCCTAAAAGAGAGCTCAGGTTCTCAACTGGCTCAGCCATGTTAATATTGTTATTATTATTCACTCTGTATCTGTGTTTTTCTGGCTAAATAAACTGTATCAATTCAATTCAATTCAACTTTATTCAGGCTTGGAGGGAGAGCCAAGTGCTCGGTCATAGAGTAATGTTCCTTGCTCCAGCTGTGAACCATATCAGTCTTGGACAATTGGTCGGATGTTTTGAGAGGAAACGTTTCTCCCAAGGAGTTAAGTCACCGTCTGGGGGAGGAAGATCTCAGAGTAAAGAAGAGAGTGTTTCTGAGCTTCTGTATGACAGTTCTATTTTGTGTGGCTCTAAGGAGGGTGTTCAGTGTTCATCTTCATTATCATCATCACTTGTATGAGTTAGCCGTCATTACCCGTTGGCATGGTGTCCCAGTTGCCATCATTATATGTAGGACTTCCAATTACTCTCTCAGCTCTACCCACATTCTGTATTATTAGTAAGAAGAAGCTTCAAAAAGATAAAAGAACAATTTTCATTTATGGAGACAAATTTGTGTTTATATGAACCCCATATTATACATACATGTTTCTTCCAGGGATAATTTGGAGTGGTTATCTCGAGCAACGAACTGGGCCAAGATGACGGCCACTGCCTCTCTAGGAGTGATTCATCGAGGCCACTAGAAGGAAGCGCTCACACTAATGCAGGCGCACTTACCCAAGGAATCCAACAGTCCGGGATATGCCGAGAGCGGCTCACTCTACTCCTTGGGACTCATTCATGCAAACCACGGAGCTAACATTATTGATTATCTCCTCAACCAGACCAAGGATGCCACCAGTGATGGGAGTAGTGTAGGTGTTTCCTCAGTTACCTCACCTAACCAGTGATGGGAGTAGTGTAGGTGTTTCCTCAGTTACCTCACCTAACCAGTGATGGGAGTAGTGTAGGTGTTTCCTCAGTTACCCCACCTAACCAGTGATGGGAGTAGTGTAGGTGTTTCCTCAGTTACCTCACCTAACCAGTGATGGGAGTAGTGAAGGTGTTTCCTCAGTTACCTCACCTAACCAGGGATGTGAGTAGTGTAGGTGTTTCCTCAGTTACCTAAACCTAACCAGTGATGGGAGTAGTGTAGGTGTTTCCTCAGTTACCTCACCTAACCAGTGATGGGAGTAGTGTAGGTGTTTCCTCAGTTACCCACCTAACCAGTGATGGGAGTAGTGTAGGTGTCAGTTACCTAACCAGTGATGGGAGTAGTGTAGGTGTTTCCTCAGTTACCTCACCTAACCAGTGATGGGAGTAGTGTAGGTGTTTCCTCAGTACCTACCTAACCACCTAACCAGTGATGGGAGTAGTGTAGGTGTTTCCTCAGTTACCTCACCTAACCAGTGATGGGAGTAGTGTAGGTGTTTCCTCAGTTACCTCACCTAACCAGTGATGGGAGTAGTGTAGGTGTTTCCTCAGTTACCTCACCTAACCAGTGATGGGAGTAGTGTAGGTGTTTCCTCAGTTACCCACCTAACCAGTGATGGGAGTAGTGTAGGTGTTTCCTCAGTTACCTCACCTAACCAGTGATGGGAGTAGTGTAGGTGTTTCCTCAGTTACCTCACCTAACCAGTGATGGGAGTAGTGTAGGTGTTTCCTCAGTTACCTCACCTAACCAGTGATGGGAGTAGTGGAGGTGTTTCCTCAGTTACCTCACCTAACCAGTGATGGGAGTAGTGTAGGTGTTTCCTCAGTTACCTCACCTAACCAGTGATGGGAGTAGTGTAGGTGTTTCCTCAGTTACCTCACCTAACCAAATCATAGCTCGGCCTCACCTGCTCTGAGTACCACTGGTCGCTGGTCAGATACACAATACAAACAATCTCCACAGATATTAAAGTTCTTTATCCCTCATTTAGGATACCGGTACATATTATTGTTCTTTATCCCTCATTTAGGATACATATTATTGTTCTTTATCCCTCATTTAGGATACATATTATTGTTCTTTATCCCTCATTTAGGATACATATTATTGTTCTTTATCCCTCATTTAGGATACATATTATTGTTCTTTATCCCTCATTTAGGATACATATTATTGTTCTTTATCCCTCATTTAGGATACATATTATTGTTCTTTATCCCTCATTTAGGATACATATTATTGTTCTTTATCCCTCATTTAGGATACATATTATAGTTCTTTATCCCTCATTTAGGATACATATTATTGTTCTTTATCCCTCATTTAGGATACATATTATTGTTCTTTATCCCTCATTTAGGATACATATTATTGTTCTTTATCCCTCATTTAGGATACATATTATTGTTCTTTATCCCTCATTTAGGATACATATTATTGTTCTTTATCCCTCATTTAGGATACATATTATTGTTCTTTATCCCTCATTTAGGATACATATTATTGTTCTTTATCCCTCATTTAGGATACATATTATTGTTCTTTATCCCTCATTTAGGATACATATTATTGTTCTTTATCCCTCATTTAGGATACATATTATTGTTCTTTATCCCTCATTTAGGATACATATTATTGTTCTTTATCCCTCATTTAGGATACATATTATTGTTCTTTATCCCTCATTTAGGATACTTATTATTGTTCTTTATCCCTCATTTAGGATACATATTATTGTTCTTTATCCCTCATTTAGGATACATGTTATTGTTCTTTATCCCTCATTTAGGATACATATTATAGTTCTTTATCCCTCATTTAGGATACATATTACAGTTCTTTATCCCTCATTTAGGATACATATTATTGTTCTTTATCCCTCATTTAGGATACATATTATTGTTCTTTATCCCTCATTTAGGATACATATTATTGTTCTTTATCCCTCATTTAGGATACATATTATTGTTCTTTATCCCTCATTTAGGATACATATTATTGTTCTTTATCCCTCATTTAGGATACATATTATTGTTCTTTATCCCTCATTTAGGATACATATTATTGTTCTTTATCCCTCATTTAGGATACATATTATTGTTCTTTATCCCTCATTTAGGATACATATTATTGTTCTTTATCCCTCATTTAGGATACATATTATTGTTCTTTATCCCTCATTTAGGATACATATTATTGTTCTTTATCCCTCATTTAGGATACATATTATTGTTCTTTATCCCTCATTTAGGATACATATTATTGTTCTTTATCCCTCATTTAGGATACATATTATTGTTCTTTATCCCTCATTTAGGATACATATTATTGTTCTTTATCCCTCATTTAGGATACATATTATTGTTCTTTATCCCTCATTTAGGATACATATTATTGTTCTTTATCCCTCATTTAGGATACATATTATTGTTCTTTATCCCTCATTTAGGATACATATTATTGTTCTTTATCCCTCATTTAGGATACATATTATTGTTCTTTATCCCTCATTTAGGATACATATTATTGTTCTTTATCCCTCATTTAGGATACATATTATTGTTCTTTATCCCTCATTTAGGATACATATTATAGTTCTTTATCCCTCATTTAGGATACATATTATTGTTCTTTATCCCTCATTTAGGATACATATTATAGTTCTTTATCCCTCATTTAGGATACATATTATTGTTCTTTATCCCTCATTTAGGATACATATTATTGTTCTTTATCCCTCATTTAGGATACATATTATTGTTCTTTATCCCTCATTTAGGATACATATTATTGTTCTTTATCCCTCATTTAGGATACATATTATTGTTCTTTATCCCTCATTTAGGATACATATTATTGTTCTTTATCCCTCATTTAGGATACATATTATTGTTCTTTATCCCTCATTTAGGATACATATTATTGTTCTTTATCCCTCATTTAGGATACATATTATTGTTCTTTATCCTCATTTAGGATACATATTATTGTTCTTTATCCCACATTTAGGATACATATTATTGTTCTTTATCCCTCATTTAGGATACATATTATTGTTCTTTATCCCTCATTTAGGATACATATTATTGTTCTTTATCCCTCATTTAGGATACATATTATTGTTCTTTATCCCCATTTAGGATACATATTATTGTTCTTTATCCCTCATTTAGGATACATATTATTGTTCTTTATCCCTCATTTAGGATACATATTATTGTTCTTTATCACTCATTTAGGATACATATTATTGTTCTTTATCCCTCATTTAGGATACATTTTATTGTTCTTTATCCCTCATTTAGGATACATATTATTGTTCTTTATCCCTCATTTAGGATACATATTATTGTTCTTTATCCCTCATTTAGGATACATATTATTGTTATTTATCCCTCATTTAGGATACATATACATATTGTTCTTTATCCCTCATTTAGATACATATTATTGTTCTTTATCCCTCATTTAGATACATATTATTGTTCTTTATCCCTCATTTAGATACTTTATTATTGTTCTTTTATCCTCATTAGGATACATATTATTGTTCTTTATCCCTCATTTAGGATACATGTTATTGTTCTTTATCCCTCATTTAGGATACATATTATAGTTCTTTATCCCTCATTTAGGATACATATTACAGTTCTTTATCCCTCATTTAGGATACATATTATTGTTCTTTATCCCTCATTTAGGATACATATTATTGTTCTTTATCCCTCACTTAGGATACATATTATTGTTCTTTATCCCTCATTTATGATACATATTATAGTTCTTTATCCCTCATTTAGGATACATATTATAGTTCTTTATCCCTCATTTAGGATACATTATTGTTCTTTATCCCTCATTTAGGATACATATTATTGTTCTTTATCCCTCATTTAGATACATATTATGTTCTTTATCCCTCTCATTTCGATACATATTGTTCTTTTATCCCTCATTTAGGATATTATTATTGTTCTTTATCCCTTCACTAGGATACATATTATTGTTCCATCCTCATTTAGATACATATTATTGTTCTTTATCCCTCATTTAGATACATATTATTGTTCTTATCCCTCATTTAGGATACATATTATTGTTCTTATCCTCATTTAGGATACATATTATAAGTTCTTATCCCTCATTTAGATACATTATTGTTCTTTATCCCTCATTTAGGATACATATTATTGTTCTTTATCCCTCATTTAGGATACATATTATTATTCTTTATCCCTCATTTAGGATACATATTATTGTTCTTTATCCCTCATTTAGGATACATGTTATTGTTCTTTATCCCTCATTTAGGATACATATTATTGTTCTTTATCCCTCATTTAGGATACATATTATTGTTCTTTATCCCTCATTTAGGATACATATTATTGTTCTTTATCCCACATTTAGGATACATGTTAATGTTCTTTATCCCTCATTTAGGATACATATTATAGTTCTTTATCCTTCATTTAGGATACATATTACAGTTCTTTATCCCTCATTTAGGATACATATTATTGTTCTTTATCCCTCATTTAGGATACATATTATTGTTCTTTATCCCTCATTTAGGATACATATTATTGTTCTTTATCCCACATTTAGGATACATATTATTGTTCTTTATCCCTCATTTAGGATACATATTATTGTTCTTTATCACTCATTTAGGATGCATATTATTGTTCTTTATCCCTCATTTAGGATACATATTATTGTTCTTTATCCCTCATTTAGGATACATATTATTCTTTATCCCTCATTTAGGATACATATTATTGTTCTTTATCCCTCATTTAGGATACATATTATTGTTATTTATCCCTCATTTAGGATACATATTGTTCCTTATCCCTCATTTAGGATACATATTATTGTTCTTTATCCCTCATTTAGGATACATATTATTGTTCTTTATCCCTCATTTAGGATACATATTATTGTTCTTTATCCCTCATTTAGGATACTTATTATTGTTCTTTATCCCTCATTTAGGATACATATTGTTCTTATCCCTCATTTAGATACATATTATTGTTCTTATCCCTCATTTAGGATACATATTATAGTTCTTATCCTCATTTAGATACATATTATTGTTCTTTATCCCTCATTTAGATACATATATTGTTCTTATCCTCACTGATACATATTATTGTTCTCTATCCTCATTTGATACATATATTATTATTGTTCTTTATCCCTCATTTAGGATACATATATTGTTCTTTTATCCCTCATTTAGGATATATATATTATTGTTCTTATCCTCATTTAGGATACATATTATAGTTCTTTATCCCTCATTTAGGATACATATTATTGTTTTTTATCCCTCATTTAGGATACATATTATTGTTCTTTATCCCTCATTTAGGATACATATTATTATTCTTTATCCCTCATTTAGGATACATATTATTGTTCTTTATCCCTCATTTAGGATACATGTTATTGTTCTTTATCCCTCATTTAGGATACATATTATTGATCTTTATCCCTCATTTAGGATACATATTATTGTTCTTTATCCCTCATTTAGGATACATATTATTGTTCTTTATCCCTCATTTAGGATACATATTATAGTTCTTTATCCCTCATTTAGGATACATATTATTGTTCTTTATCCCTCATTTAGGATTCATATTATAGTTCTTTATCCCTCATTTAGGATACATATTATTCTTATCCCTCATTTAGATACATATTATTGTTCTCTTATCCCACATTTAGATACATATTATTGTCTTTATCCCTCATTTAGATACATATTATTGTTCTTATCACCATTTAGGATGCATATTATTGTTCTTATCCCCTCATTTAGGATAATATATATGTTCTTTATCCCCACAGATACATATTATCCCTCATTTAGGATACATATTATTGTTCTTTATCCCTCATTTAGGATACATGTTATTGTTCTTTATCCCTCATTTAGGATACATATTATAGTTCTTTATCCCTCATTTAGGATACATATTATAGTTCTTTATCCCTCATTTAGGATACATATTACAGTTCTTTATCCCTCATTTAGGATACATATTATTGTTCTTTATCACTCATTTAGGATACATATTATAGTTCTTTATCCCTCATTTAGGATACATATTATTGTTCTTTATCCCTCATTTAGGATACATATTATTGTTCTTTATCCCACATTTAGGATACATATTATTGTTCTTTATCCCTCATTTAGGATACATATTATTGTTTTTTATCCCTCATTTAGGATATATATTATTGTTCTTTATCCCTCATTTAGGATACATATTATTGTTCTTTATCCCTCATTTAGGATACATATTATTGTTCTTTATCCCTCATTTAGGATACATATATTGTTCTTTATCCCTCATTTAGGATACATATTATTGTTCTTTATCCCTCATTTAGGATACATATTATTGTTCTTTATCCCTCATTTAGGATACATATTATTGTTCTTTATCCCTCATTTAGGATACATATTATTGTTCTTTATCCCTCATTTAGGATACATATTATTGTTCTTTATCCCTCATTTAGGATACATATTATTGTTCTTTATCCCTCATTTAGGATACATATTATTGTTCTTTATCCCTCATTTAGGATACATATTATTGTTCTTTATCCCTCATTTAGGATACATATTATTGTTCTTTATCCCTCATTTAGGATACATATTATAGTTCTTTATCCCTCATTTAGGATACATATTATAGTTCTTTATCCCTCATTTAGGATACATATTATTGTTCTTTATCCCTCATTTAGGATACATATTATTGTTCTTTATCCCTCATTTAGGATACATATTATTGTTCTTTATCCCTCATTTAGGATACATATTATTGTTCTTTATCACTCATTTAGGATACATATTATTGTTCTTTATCCCTCATTTAGGATACATATTATTGTTCTTTATCCCTCATTTAGGATACATATTATTGTTCTTTATCCCTCATTTAGGATACATATTATTGTTCTTTATCCCTCATTTAGGATACATATTATTGTTCTTTATCCCTCATTTAGGATACATATTATTGTTCTTTATCCCTCATTTAGGATACATATTATTGTTCTTTATCCCTCATTTAGGATACATATTATTGTTCTTTATCCCTCATTTAGGATACATATTATTGTTCTTTATCCCTCATTTAGGATACATATTATTGTTCTTTATCCCTCATTTAGGATACATATTATTGTTCTTTATCCCTCATTTAGGATACATATTATTGTTCTTTATCCCTCATTTAGGATACATATTATAGTTCTTTATCCCTCATTTAGGATACATATTATTGTTCTTTATCCCTCATTTAGGATACATATTATAGTTCTTTATCCCTCATTTAGGATACATATTATTGTTCTTTATCCCTCATTTAGGATACATATTATTTTACTTATCTGAATTATTATTATTATTACAGGAGTATTAAATTTTTGCCCCTCAGGCCCTAATGTGGGTCAGTGACCTATTCCCGGGTGGGCTAATCCCCTTAACAAAAAAAGCCGCGGGAAATTAAGGTTTGTTTACATCCGGCAGTTCGGCTCTCTCTCTCTCTCTCTCTCTCTCTCTTTGTGTGTGTGTGTGTGTGTGTGCTCGTCTATACAGAGTACAACATTTAACTCTTCATTATATATGAGCAGTAAATAAGTGTTGCTTTCATATTCTTATGTAGAGTAATGACGATATAATATCACATGTGCGCACTTAATACATACGACCAGTCTCACTTCTTTTTTTTTTTACCATTAATGGCTAGCTACTTATATTGTTCTATTTATTAACATTAAATAACATTACAGGTACTTCAAGCAACCATATTCATTTTTTTACATAATTTTACTACAGATAAACTCAGGGTCTTATTTTCTTCAGTTTTATATGTAGAACCAATCAGTCACTGGTTTCGTAAGCTTTAACATAAACAATGCCGGCAGCCGTCTCGTCTCCTCTAATATGTAGTGGATGCAATCCTAGACAAGGTTCTTGAAACTCCAGAGCACGAGCAGTAGGTATATTCAATAAGTGTACAAGACTTGGCGTGATAGCCGACCGATACAGAAGCGAGCACAAGGGACCCCGGACCGTAGGTAGGCCGAGGCTGATCTGAGGGCAGTTGTCTAGCTGGGCAAGGAGAGTTGCTAGACATCACTAGGACAATAAATGAGGTCCTCTAGTTACTCGACTAGCGCGGTACAGACATAGTATATCGGGACATAGTAAGTGAACATAGGCATTAGACATAAGCATAGATATCGGACATGGTATAATAATATGTAGTAATACAGACATGTGAATAAATGGTACAATGAATGGTAACAGAGTCTTGGCGTCAGGCGTGTTCACATATCTATACATAATATTCCACGTATTATTTATAAATTGTATTGTTAATTTTGCACACACGTACATTAATTCAATAAAACAAATTCAGAAACATTAATTAAAATATATATGAACAGTAAATAAGTGTTGCTTTCATATTCTTATGTAAAGTAATGATGATATGTTTTCACATGTGCGCATGCGCACTTACATATGCGATCTCTCTTTTTTCTTTACCATTATCGTTAGCTACTTCTATTGTTCCATTTATTAACATTAAATAACATTACTTAAAACAACCATATTAATTTTACTACAGCTACAGCCAAGGTCTTATTTTCTTCAGTTTTATATGTAGAACCAGTGAGTCACTGGTTTTGTAATCAACGAAAACAATGCTGTGTCATTTGCTCGTGTGTTTTAATATTCTACGTATTATTAATGAATTGTATTGCTCATTTTGCACACATAAACATTAATTCAATAAAAAAGACATTCAGTAATAAACAATAATGAATCTTTTGTACATAAGAGAAATGACGCTGTTTACACGATTATGCACGTCGTCTGCACGTTGGCGGGCCGTTCAAACCCGTCGAAATTCAAGTTTCCGCCGTCAAAATTTTTATTTATTTATTTTTTGTGTGTTCCAATTAATTAAAAACTCGCGAAATTTGAGAAGCTACTATGCGACATTTAACCCTTCAATATGTCTTCAAAGAGACCATGATGCAGAGAAAGTGGTGCTAGTGCTTCCAGGCATAAGCACAAGTCACTATCTATCCAGGAAAAGGGTGAATTTCCATGGTCCGGCACCGGTCAGGTCCCGAGGTTGCCGGACTAGAGAGGTACAACCTGTACTACATTATCTTTTGTTATCCCGTGTTTAGCGATGATCATTTCTCTACCGATGGGTTTTTCAGGACCACTTCCCCATCAGTAAACGAGGGCTACTGTATACAGTAGGGTAAAGTAAAACCTTGATAAATGGGCCTTTAATGTATCACAACAATACTTACTGTACAGTGGTACTACTGCCTGGAAAGATATTGGAAGCATAATGTGTTGGTAGACCCTGCTGCTATATGTGACCAAGTCCCAGGTTGATGATCTGACTTTCTGCCTCATTTACACACAACTGCAGGGTCTCAATTGTTTCTCTTACAGCACAACATACATATATTGTTTGTCACTATTGATATCTTTTTCTTTTCTTTTTATTATTTATGGTCCTTTATTATTATTAATCTTATTATATTATTAATATTATTATATGTTTGTCCCCTACGCCCCGTTGTGGCTCGAAGACCCGTGTCCGGGTGGGCTATTACCCTTTAAAAAAATTATATTTACTTTTATCCTCTTCACCACTGATCAGCTTGTTACCCGCTTGGGTGATCGGTCACGTCTCTGTTACGCACTGTTGGCAAGTACTGGGCATGCAACCAGCTCCTGAATGTACCTGAACCTGCTCCAGTGTTGGTCAAGTCTTGTCTTGAAAGAGCTCACACTCTGTGCCGTCACAACACTTTCTGGTAGATTGTTCCATGAGTTAACAACTCTCACTCCGAAAAAGTTTGGCCTCTCAGTTTTCTGGACTTGCGGCTTCTTCAATCTTGAGCTGTGACCCCTTGTGGGGCGAGCGTCCGCCAGCTCCAACTAAGGACACTCGACTGAGTAGTGCCTCTTGAGATGCTTTTACACCTCAATTAGGTCACCCCTTGCCTGTCTGTAGTATAAGCTAGTCAAGTTCAGGCACTCCAATCTTTCAGGGTAGCTGAGGTGTCGAAGTGCAGGCACCAGTCTGGCGGCCCTACTTTGAACATTTTCAACCAACTAACAGTCCCTAGCATATCTCGGGGACCAGATGGGGTAACAGTACTCCAGATGGGGAAGCACTTCACTCTTGAAGATCGCCACGAGGGACGGACCATCTAGATATCTGAACGACCTTTTTATAAGACCCAATAATTTATTTGCCTGATTTACCTTTTTCTCGCAATGGTTCAATTACTTCAGCTCATTGTCAACATGCACACCTAGGTCCTTCTCACATTCAGTCTCAAATAGTGCAGGTTCTTCATCCCATTGGGACATATGATACGCCTCCTTACCGTTGGTACTCCCCAGGTGCATCCTCTTACACTTCGTGACATTGAATCTCAGCAGCCATTTCTTCGACCATTCCTGGAGCCCACAGAGGTCCTTCTGCAGCTCTTCACAGTCCGCTTGGTTCTTGATTTCCCAAAATAACTTGGCGTCATCGGCAAACATTTGTGTGGAGAAGTGTACAATGTCAGGCATGTCATTTATGAAACAAACAAACAACAGCGGGCCCAATACACTGCCCTGTGGTACCCCGCTTGTGACAGTTACGGATGATGATTTTGTGCCATTAATCACCACACACTGCTTGCGGTCATGTAGAAAATCTTCTATCCACGCTAGGACATTTCCCCGAATTCCGTACCCTTCCAGTTTTATTTTCAGCCTTTCGTGGGGTACACTGTCGAAAGCGTTGGCAAAATCTAGGTATATATTGTCGATATTACCACCCCGTTCCAGAATATGGGTCCAAATATCCAATACCTTGAGCAATTGTGTTAAGCAGGAGCGCCACGGCATAAACCGTGTTGGCAATCCATTACATGTTGTTTCGTAGTAGATGTTCCATCGCGGCATCTCTGATAATACTCTCAAGTACTTTACTTATTATGTTGGTCAGGCTCACCGGTCTATAGTTGTTCGTGGAGTGACGATCGCCCTTCTTGAAGATAGGACTCACATTAGCCACTTTCCATTCATTGGGGACCTTTTGTTCATCCAGGCATTTACAAAACAGGATCTTCAGGGGCTCGGCAAGCTCGTTGCTCAACTCTCTTAGTACTGTGGGATGCACATGTCAGGGCCAGGACTCTTATGGATCTTTAGCTGTGACAGTTTATTTCTAATATCCTCTTTTGTGAACACAATGTAGGTCAGTGCTGTATCGAACCGTCTGTCCTCAAACGCAGGAAGGTTAATCGCATCCTCTCTTGTGAGCACCGAGGAAAAGAAGCTGTTCAATGCCTCAGCTTTATCCTGGTCAGAATCTGCGTAACTACCATCTTCAAGCCTCAGGTCTGATACTCCTCCTCGCGTTTTTAATTTTGACTTTGCATAACGTTAAAATGCCTTTGGGTTTGACTTGACCTTGCTTGCAACCAGCCTCTGGAACTCCTTTTCAGCCCTTCTACACTCTATCTTTGCTTGGTTTCTGGCTCTTGCATACATCCTCTTGTCCTACTCATCATTTGACCCAACCCGCATCTTGAATTTCTGGGTTTTCTTTTTAACTTTGTCGACCGCTGCATGATTCATGTGTAGGGATCCCCTCGTATTACTAGAGGCACTGGGTTTGGTCTTGGGTATATATTTATCGATCAAATGGGGCACTTTGCTAGTTATGATATTCAGCGTTGTGTCTGCGTTCTTGTGCCTTAACGAGTCAGGCCAGTGGATACCCCTCATCTCTTCCCTCATCCCGTTGTAATTTCCCTTGTAATATTTGCACCTTGGCCTGGCCTTATGTTGAACTAGGTAACAGTTAAATCTGAATGACAACACTATATGGTGATTGGTGCCAACTGGGGCAAGGTGTTCCAGTTTGGCCACCATACCCTCCTTGTTTGTTATGATGAGG
>NW_024746620.1:0-2500 GCF_018991925.1 Homarus americanus | reverse complement strand
TTTATAGGAAGCTGATTATTTTGTTAAGGAATTTATGGTACTTTATTATACACAACGAAAACTCTCATCCTTTGTCTACCCTTTATAGTCCGATTATCTAGGTTTTCTTAATGGCGACCGTGACAGGACACGACCTTAAGTACCATATTCCTTCCTCCCTTGTTACTCGTTGTTAATTATTCCTCCCAGTCACTTCTGTTCACAATTGCTTTACGGTGGTTTAAAGTTTCCTTCATATGTGTGTGCATATTGGTATTATCGTACAGTAAGAGTGACAGACGTAGGATATTAGGTTCCAAGCAATAAGGTTTACCTGTTATTACACGTGGCAGTCGTAGTAAGTCTTATCGAGTGTAGGGAAGAATCCGGATCTGTTTAATGCCTTACCCTCACTCCAGAGTAGGCTGTTCCATAGTCACTAGTTTAGGGTGAAGTGATATCTTGGGACGCCCCGCTCTACCAGGACCCCATAATTATAAAGCCTCCATTATTGTTCTTCTCATTATCTCATTCGGGGTCAATCATAAAGTAACTCAAGGGTTGTTAATCCGGATCTTTATATAAATGCCGTAATACGCCCTTCCTGTTTCAAGTATATCAGGGTTGTTAATCCGGATCTTTATATTAATGCCGTAATACGCCCTTCCTCTTTCAAGTATATCAGGGTTGTTAATCCGGATCTTTATATTAATGCCGTAATACGCCCTACCTCTTTCAAGTTTCTTATCCTTATCTAAGGATCTTCTCAGAAGAACAATAATCATAAGTGTAATTTCCCTAGGTATAACTTGGTTAGTTTCCGGGACTTTCTGGTTATCCACTGCCGTGATATTTTCTAGGGTAATCCACTTATCTTAGCTTTTGACCATTAGTTAATTTATCCCATTTTTCTTAACAATGGCCACCTCAGGTTTTGATCTCCAGGATTTTATTGAAAATCCTTCCGTAGCTAAATTACGTGTTAATATCCTGAAGAAAGAATGGAAAGAAATAGCCAACTATTACAATATCCCATTTTCACAGCAACTGACTAAGGAAATGTTAAAAAATCATGTGATTGAAGTGTTGGTTCAACAAGAAGTTTTAAAAGAATCCGCTGTTGACAGATTAACGCCCATGTCCAAGAAACTTCAACCACTATCCACCACCCCTCCTCACTCAGAAGTTGCTTCAGGTCTGGCTAGCCCTCAAGAAAAAACACAAAGAGTAGACGCCTTGGAACTAGAACGAGCAAGGTTCGAGTTCCAAATCAAAATGAAAGAACTCGAGTTGGAGCATGAGTCGGAACAGGCCAAGTTGGAGCATGAGGAAAGGATGGAACAGGCCAAGTTGGAGCAGGAGGTTAGACTGAAAGAACTACAGGTGAGAGAGATAGAAGTCACCTTAACTTCGGAGTTTAAATCAAAAGAAGTGGCATTAAAAGAGAAACTAGCTGCTTTTAACCCTGCTACTGCTTCTTCCCTTGTTCCCGGGTTTGATGAATCCGATATGGACGGGTCATTTAGGACTTTTGAGAAAATAGCCGGGAAGAATGAGTGGCCCAAGGACCAGTGGGTGTCAGTGTTAGTTCCTAAATTATATGGTAAGACTCGTAGAGTTTATAACTGTTTAGACCAGACTGATGACTATGATAACGTAAAAAAGAATGTCCTCAACTCTTATGCTATCACGCCAGATGGATACCGGCAGAAGTTTCGTAAACTAACCAAACCATTTTCACACACCTTTGTTGAGTTTGCTCAAGAAAAGCTTAGGTTTTTTAAGAAGTGGTTAGAGGCTACAGAGACCTCCACATTTCAGGATTTGTTAAATTTGGTAGTCCTGGAGGAGTGGAAGAGCAAGATACCATTTCACATCTTGAAGCATGTGGAGGAGCGTGGAGAGGTTAATTTAGGGCGTGCTGCTGAGCTGGCTGATGCGTACGCTTTGCTGGTGGAGTCACTGGGCAGTAGAGAACGTGGTACTTCCCGACATGATAGGTCCTCCTCTGATGATAACCTTGGGGGCGTGAGTGGTAGGTCGAAAGGTCCCACACCTACTCCCCCCGATGCAACCAAGCTTACTTGTTCTTACTGTAAAAACCCAGGCCATACAATCCAGACTTGTAAACACCCAAAGTGTCGAATTGCTAAAAGTAGTTCCCTGGATCCCAAATCCAAACCAATAGCAAACACCAATGTGGAAAGGCCCCATCAGGATCTCTTCTCTTCATTCACCTATGAGGGCAAAATTTCAATCATAGAGGGGTCTCGTTCTTTCCCTATTCGTATACTACGTGATACGGGCGCAGCACAATCTATCCTCCTGTTTAACGTCATTCCTGATATATCTACCGCATTTACTAATGAGAGTGTTCTAATTTCAGATCTCTCATCCCATTCTTCCTATCCTTTAGCCAAAGTGCACCTCCAATGTCCCTTGATTACTGAGGAAGTGCAAATAGCCATTAGGAAAGACCCAATGCCTGTGTGCGGCATTCATTTATTATTGGGTAATGACT
>NW_024746619.1:0-14149 GCF_018991925.1 Homarus americanus | reverse complement strand
GGGACTTTGTTATGCTCGATCAAGGGGCTTTGTTATAATGGATCTGGGGACTTTGCTATACTCGATCAGGGTTCTTTGTTATTCTTGATCAGGGGACTTTGTTATACTCGATCAGGGGACCTTGTTATACTCGATCAGGGGACTTTGTTACACTCGATCAGGGGTATTTGTTTTACTCGATAAGGGGCCTTTGTTATACTCGATGAGGGGGCTTTGTTATAGTCGATGAGGGGGGTTTGTTATACTCGATCATGGGGCTTTGTTATACTCGATTAGGGGTCTTTGTTATACTCGATCAGGGGGCTTTGTTATACTCGATCAGGGGGCTTTGTTATACTCGATTAGGGGTCTTTCTTTGTTACCTCGATCAGGGCCTTTTGTTATACCTCGAACAGGGGCCTTTGTTATACCTTTCGGGATGAGGGGCTTTGTTATACTCAATGAGGGGCCTTTATTATACTCGATCAGGGGTTTTGTTATACTCGACCAGGGAACTTTGTTATACACGATCAGGGGATATGTTATTCTCGATCAGGGGATGTGTTATACTCGATCAGGGGACTTTGTTATACTCGATCAGGAGGCTTTGTTATACTCGATAAGGTGACTTTGTTATACTCGACCATGGGACCTTGTTATACTCGACGAGGGGACTTTGTTATACACGATCAGGGGACTTTTTTATACTCGATTTAGGGGACTTTGTTATACTCGATCAGGGGACTTTGTTATACTCGATCACTTTGTTATACTCGATGAGGGGCCTTTGTTATAGTCGATGAGGAGCCTTTGTTATACTGGATGAGGGGACATTGTTATACTCGATGAGGGACCTTTGTTATACTTGATCAGGGGACTTTGTTATACTCGATCAGGAGACTTTGTTGAACTTGATCAGGGGCTTTGTTATACTCGATCAGGGAGCTTTGTTATACTCGATTAGGGGGCTTTGTTATACTTGATCAGGGGTCTTTGTTATACTCGATCAGTGGACTTTGTTATACTCGAGCAGGGGACTTTAATATACTCGATCATTGGACTTTGCAATACTCGATGAGGGGGCTTTGTTATGTTTGATTAGGGGACTTTGTTATACTCGATCAGGGTACGTTATTATACTCGATCAGTGGACTTTGTTATACTCGATGAGGGGCCTTTGTTTTACTCTATCAGATGACTTTGTTATACTGGATCTGGGGACTTTGTTATACTCGATCAGGGTTCTTTGTTATTCTTGATCAGGGGACTTTGTTATACTCGACGAGGGGCCTTTGTTGTACTCAATCAGGGGACTTTGTTATCTCGATGAGGGGACTTTGTTATACTCGATGAGTGGACTTTGTTATACTTGATGAGGGGCCTTTGTTATACTCGATGAGGGGCCTTTGTTATACTCGATCAGGGGGCTTTTGTTATACTCGATGAGAGCCTTTCTTACACTCGATCAGGGGACTTTGTTATATACTCGATTTAGGGGTCTTTGTTATACTCGATTAGGGGACTTTGTTATACTCGATCAGGGGACTTTGTTATACTTGATCAGGGCCCTTTGTTATACTCGATGAGGGGACTTTGTTATACTCGATCAGGGGCTTTGTTATATTTGATCAGGGGACTTTGTTATACTAGTTGAGTGGACTTTGTTATACTCGATCAGGGGACTTTAATATACTCGATCAGGGGACTTTGCCTTACTCGATCAGGGAACTTTGTTATCCTCTATCAGGGGACTTTGTTATACTCGATCAGGGCGCTTTGTTATACTTGATCAGGGGACTTTGTTATATTAGATGAGGCCTTTGTTATACTCGATCAGGGGACTTTGTTATACTCGATCAGGGGACTTTATTATACTCGATCAGGGGACTTTGTTATACTCGATCAGGGACTTTGTTATACTCGATCAGGACGTTATCACTACTCGATAGGACTTTATTATATACTCGTTGAGGGCCTTTGTTATACTCGATCAGGGGCTTTGTTGCCACTCGAATAAGGGGACGCTGTTATACTCGATGAGGAGCCTTTGTTATACTCGATCAGGGGACTTTGTTGTACTCGATCAGGCGGCTTTGTTGTACTCGATGAGAGGCCTTGTTTTACTCGATAAGGGGCCATTGTTATACTCGATCAGGGGACTTTGTTATACTCGATAAGGGGACTTTGTTATACTCGATGAGGGGCTTTGTTATACTTTATCAGGGGACTTTGTTATACTCTATGAGGGCACTTTGTTATACTCGATCAGGGATCTTTGTTATACTCGTTTAGGGGGCTTTGTTATACTCGATCAGAGGAGTTTCTTACACTCGATCAGGGGAATTTGTTATTTTCGATGAGGGGGCTTTGTTACACTCGATTAGGGGACTTTGTTATACTCGATCAGGGAACTTTGTTATACCCGATCAGTGGACTTTGTTTTACTCGATAAGGGGACTTTGTTATACTCGATCAGGGGACTTTGTTATACACGATCAGGGGACTTTGTTATACTCGATTAGGGGACTTGGTTATACTCGATTAAGAGGCTTTGTTATGCTTGATCAGGGGACTTTGTTATACTCGATGAGGGGCCTTTGTTGTTTTCGATGAGGGGCCTTTGTTATACTCGATCAGGGGACTTTGTTATAGTTGATCAGGGCAGATCAGTGGACTTTGTTATACTCGATCAGGGGACTTTAATATACTCGATCAGGGGACTTTGCTATACTCGATGAGGGGCCTTTGTTATACTCGATCAGGGGCCTTTGTTTGTCGATCAGGGGACTTTGTTATACTCAACCAGGGGCCTTTGTTATACTCGATCAGGGGACTTTGTTATACAAAATAAGGGGTCTTTGTTATACTCGATCAGTGGCCTTTGTTATACTCGATCGGGGGACTTTGTTATACTCGATCAGGGGACTTTGTTATACTCGATCATGCGACTTTGTTATACTCGATCAGTGGCCATTGTTATACTCGATCAGGGGACTTTGTTATACTCGATCAGGGGACTATGTTGTACTCGATCAGGGGGCTTTGTTGTACTCGATGAGGGGCCTTGTTATACTCGATAAGGGGCCATTGTTATTCTCGATCAGGGGACTTTCTTATACTCGATGAGGGGACTTTTTATACTCGATGAGTGGACTTTAATATACTCGATCAGGGGACTTTGCTATACTCGATGAGGGGACTTTGTTATATTCAATCAGGGGACTTTGTTATACTCGATAAGGGGCCTTTGTTATACTCGAACAGGGGCCTTTGTTATACTCGAACAGGGGCCTTTGTTATCCTCTATGAGGGGGCTTTGTTATACTCGATGAGGGGGCTTTGTTAAAATCGATCAGGGGTCTTTGTTATACTCGATCAGAGGGCTTTGTTATACTCGATCAGGGGGCTTTGTTATACTCGATCAGGGGCTTTTGTTATACTCGATCAGGGGCCTTTGTTATTCTCGATAAGGGTATCTTGTTATACACGATCAAGGGACTTTGTTATACTTGATCAGGGGATTTTGTTATACTCGATGAAGGGCCTTTGTTTTACTCTATCAGATGACTTTGTTATCCTCGATCAGGGGACTTTGTTGTACTCGATGAGGGGGCTTTGTTATACTTGATCAGGGGACTTTGTTATACTCGATCAGGGGACTTTTTTATGCTCGATCAAGGGGCTTTGTTATACTCGATCAGGGGACTTTGTTATACTCGCTGAGGGGCCTTTGTTTTACTCTATCAGATGACTTTGTTATACTGGATCTGGGGACTTTGTTATACATGATGAGGGGCCTTTGTTATACTCGATCAGGGGACTTTGTTTTACTCGATCAGGGCACTTTGTTTTACTCGATCAGCGGACTTTGTTTTACTCAATCAGGGGACTTTGTTATACTCGATCAGGGGGCTTTGTTATACTCGATCAGGGGATTTTGTTATACTCGATCAGGGGACTTTGTTTTACCCGATCAGGCGACTTTGTTATACTCGACCCTTTGTCATACTCGATAGGGGACTTTGTTATACTTGATGAGGGGCCTTTGTTATACTCGATGAGGGGACTTTGTTATACTCGATTAGGGGACATTGTTATACTCGATGAGGGGACTTTTTTATAGTCGATCAGGGGACTTTGTTATACTCGATCAGGGGTGTTTGTTATACTCGATCAGAGGGCTTTCTTATACTCGAATAGGGGGCTTTCTTATACTCGATCAGGGGCGTTTGTTATACTTGATGAGGGGCCTTTGTTATACTCGATCAGGGAGCTTTGTTATACTCGATGAGGGGGCTTTGTTATACTTGATCAGGGGACTTTGTTATACTCGATCAGGGCCTTTGTTATACCTGATCAAAGCCGGTTATACTCGATCAGGGGGCTTTGTTATACTTTATCAGGGGACTTTGTTATACTCGATCAGGGATCTTTGTTATACTCGTTCAGGGGTCTTGGTTATACTCGTTCAGGGGACTTTGTTATTATCGATCAGGGAACGTTTGTTATACTCGATCAGGAGACTTTCTTATACTCGATGAGGGGACTTTTTATACTCGATGAGTGGACTTTAATATACTCGATCGGGGGACTTTGCTATACTCGATGAGGGGCCTCTGTTATACTCGATGAGGGGACTTTGTTATACTCGATCAGGGGCCTTTGTTATACTCGATCAGGGGACTTTGTTATACTCGAACAGGGGCCTTTGTTGTCCTCTATGAGGGGGCTTTGTTATACTCGATGAGGGGGCTTTGTTAAAATCGATCAGGGGTCTTTGTTATACTCGATCAGAGGGCTTTGTTATACTCGATCAGGGGGCTTTGTTATACTCGATCAGGGGCTTTTGTTATACTCGATATAAGTACCTTTGTTATACTCGATCATGACTCATATACCGAGATCAGGGACATGCTATACCCCGATGAGGGACTTTGTTACCCGATCAGGAGTTTGTTATAATTTTATCAGGTAGACCTTGTTATACCTCGATCAGAACGCGTATTATACTCGATGAGGCCTTTGGTTATACTTGGATCAGGGACTAGTTATACTCGGGATTAGGGGACTTCGGTTATACCGATCAGGGCCTTTTGTTATACTCGATGAGGAGCTTTTGTTATACTCGATCAGGGGACTTTGTTATACTCGATCAGGGACTTTGTTATACTCGTTCAGGGGACTTTGTTATACTCGATCACTGGACTTTGTTATACCTGATCAGGGGACGTTATTATACTCGATCAGGGGACTTTGTTATACTCGATGAGGGGCTTTGCATACTCGATCAGAGGGCTTTGTTATACTCTATCAGGGGACTTTGTTATACTCGATCAGGGCGTTTGTTATACTTGATGAGGGGCCTTTGTTATACTCGATCAGGGAGCTTTGTTATACTCGATGAGGGGGCTTTGTTATACTTGATCAGGGGACTTTGTTATACTCGATCAGGGATCTTTGTTATACTCGTTCAGGGGTCTTTGTTATACTCGTTCAGGGGACTTTGTTATGCTCGATCAGGGGACTTTGTTATACTCGATCAGGAGACTTTCTTATACTCGATGAGGGGACTTTTTATACTCGATGAGTGGACTTTAATATACTCGATCGGGGGACTTTGCTATACTCGATGAGGGGCCTCTGTTATACTCGATGAGGGGACTTTGTTATACTCGATCAGGGCCTTTGTTATACTCGATCAGTGGACTTTGTTGCTATACTCTATGAGGAACTTTATTATACTCCTCGATCGGACTTTGTTATACTCGATCGGTTTCCTTACACTCGATCAGAGACGCTGTTATACTCGATCAGGGGCCTTTGTTATACTCGAACAGGGGCCTTTGTTATCCTCTATGAGGGTGCTTTGTTATACTCGATGAGGGGGCTTTGTTAAAATCGATCAGGGGTCTTTGTTATACTCGATCAGGGGGCTGTGTTATACTCGATCAGGAGACTTTGTTATACTCGATCAGGGGCTTTGTTATACTCGATCAGGGGCCTTTGTCATTCTCGATAAGGGTACCTTGTTATACTCGATCAAGGGACTTTGTTATACTCGATCAGGGGACAATGTTATACTCGATCAGGGGACTTTGTTATACTCGCTCAGGGGACTTTGTTATACTCGATCAGGGGACTTTGTTATACTCGATGAGGGGACTTTGTTATACTCGATCAGGGAACGTTATTATACTCGATCAGGGGACTTTGTTATACTCGATCAGGGGCCTTTGTTATACTTGATCAGGGGACTTTGTTATACTCGATTAGGGGACTTTGTTATACTCGATCAGGGACCTTTGTTATACTCGATGAGGAGCTTTTGTTATACTCGATCAGGGGACTTTGTTATACTCGATCAGGGGACTTTGTTATACTCGTTCAGGGGACTTTGTTATACTCGATCACTGGACTTTGTTAAACTTGATCAGGGGACTTTGTTATACTCGATCACTGGACTTTGTTAAACTTGATCAGGGGACTTTGTTATACTCGATCATGGGAATTTGTTATTTTCGATGAGGGGGCTTTGTTACACTCGATAAGGGTACCTTGTTATACTCGATCAAGGGACTTTGTTATACTCGATCAGGGGACATTGTTATACTCGATCAGGGTACTTTGTTATACTCGATCAAGGGACTTTGTTATACTCGATCAGGGGACTTTGTTATACTCGATCAGGGGCCTTTGTTATACTCGATCAAGGGCCTTTGTTATACTCGATCTTTGTTATATCAGGGACTTTGTTATACTCGATAGGGGCCTTTGTAATACTTATCATGGGACTTTGTTATACTCGATAAGGGGACTTTGTTATACTCGATGAGGGGCTTTGTTATACTTTATTAGGGGACTTTGTTATACTCTATGAGGGCACTTTGTTATACTCGATCAGGGATCTTTGTTATACTCGTTCAGGGGGCTTTGTTATACTCGGTCAGGTGACTTTGTTATACTCGATGAGGGGCTTTGTAATACTCTATCAGGGGACTTTGTTATACTCGTTTAGGGGGCTTTGTTATATTCGATCAGAGGAGTTTCTTACACTCGATCAGGGGACTTTCTTACACTCGATCAGGGGAATTTGTTATTTTCGATGAGGGGGCTTTGTTACACTCGATTAGGGGACTTTATTATACTCGATCAGGGAACTTTGTTATACCCGATCAGTGGACTTTGTTTTACTCGATAAGGGGACTTTGTTATACTCGATCAGGGGACTTTGTTATACACGATCAGGGGACTTTGTTATACTCGATTAGGGGACTTTGTTATATTCGATATAGAGGCTTTGTTATGCTTAATCAGGGGACTTTGTTATACTCGATCAGGGGCCTTTGTTGTACTCGATGAGGGGCCTTTGTTATACTCGATCAGGGGACTTTGTTATAGTTGATCAGGGCAGATCAGTGGACTTTTTTATACTCGATCAGGGGACTTTAATATACTCGATCAGGGGACTTTGCTATACTCGATGAAGGTCCTTTGTTATACTCGATCTGGGGCCTTTGTTTGTCGATCAGGGGACTTTGTTATACTCGATCAGGGGACTTTGTTATACTCGATCAGGGGCTTTTGTTATACTCGATCAACGGCCTTTGTCATTCTCGATAAGGGTACCTTGTTAAACTCGATCAAGGGACTTTGTTATACTCGATCAAGGACATTGATATACTCGATAAGGGGACTTTGTTATACTCGATGAGGTTGCTTTGTTATACTCGATCGGGGGACTTTAATATACTCGATCAGGGATCTTTGTTATGCTCTATCAGGGGACTTTGTTATACTCGATGAGTGGCCTTTGTTTTACTCTATCAGGGGACTTTGTTATACTGGATCTGGGGACTTTGTTATACTCGATCAGGGTTGTTTGTTATTCTTGATCAGGGGACTTTATTATACTCGACCAGGGGCCTTTGTTATACTCGACCAGGGGCCTTTGTTGTACTCGATCAGGGACCTTTGTTATACTCGATAAGGGGCCTTTGTTATACTCGATTAGGGGACTTTGTTATACTCGATAAGGGTCCATTGTTATACTCGATCAGGGGACTTTGTTATACTCGATAAGGGGACTTTGTTATACTCGATGAGGGGGCTTTGTTATACTTGATAAGGGGACTTTGTTATACTCGATCAGGGGACTTTGTTATGCTCGATCAAGGGGCTTTGTTATACTCGATCAGTGGACTTTGTTATACTCGATGAGGGGCCTTTGTTTTACTCCATCAGATGACTTTGTTATACTGGATCTGGGGACTTTGTTATACTCGATCAGGCGCCTTTGTTGTACTCGATCTGGGGCCTTTGTTGTACTCGACGAGGGGCCTTTGTTATACTCGATAAGGGGCCTTAGTTATTCTCGATGAGGGGACTTTGTTATACTCGATGAGTGGACTTTGTTATACTTGATGAGGGGCCTTTGTTATACTCGATGAGGGGCCTTTGTTATACTCAATCAGTGGACTTTGTTATACTCGATTAGGGGACTTTAATATTCTCGATCAGTTGACTTTGCTATACTCGATCAGGGGACTTTAATATACTCGATCAGGGGACTTTGTTATACTCGATCAGGGGACTTTGTTTTACTCGATCAGGGGACTTTGTTATACTCGATAAGGGGACTTTGTTATACTCGATGAGGGTGCTTTGTTATACTCGATTAGGGGACTTCGTTATACTCGATCAGGGGACTTTGTTATACTCGATCAGGGGACTTTAATATACTCGATCAGGGATCTTTGTTATACTCTATCAGGGGACTTTGTTATACTCGATCAGGGATCTTTGTTATACTCGATCAGGGGACTTTGTTATACTCGATGAGTGGCCTTTGTTTTACTCTATCAGGGACTTTTGGTTATACCGATCTGGGACTTGTTATACTCAATCAGGGCTGTTAAGTACCTTTCGACCAGGGCCTCTTTGTTATACTCAGACCAGGGCCTTTTGTTGTACTCCTTTAGATCAGGGACCTTTTGTTATACTCGATAAGGGCCTTTGTTATACCGATTAGGGGACTTTGTTATACTCCGGATAGCAAATATTGTTATACTCGATCAGGGGACTTTGTTGTACTCGATAAGGGGACTTTGTTATACTCGATGAGGGAGCTTTGTTATACTTGATAAGGGGACTTTGTTATACTCGATTAGGGGACTTTGTTATGCTCGATCAAGGGGCTTTGTTATACTCGATCAGTGGACTTTATTATACTCGATGAGGGGCCTTTGTTTTACTCTATCAGGGAACTTTGTTATACTGGATCTGGGGACTTTGTTATACTCGATCAGGGTTGTTTGTTATTCTTGATCAGGGGACTTTGTTATACTCGACCAGGGGCCTTTGTTATACTCGACCAGGGGCCTTTGTTGTACTCGATCAGGGACCTTTGTTATACTCGATAAGGTGCCTTTGTTATACTCGATTAGGGGACTTTGTTATACTCGATAAGGGGCCATTGTTATACTCGATCAGGGGACTTTGTTATACTCGATAAGGGGACTTTGTTATACTCGATGAGGGGCTTTGTTATACTTGATCAGGGGACTCTGTTATACTCGATCAGGGAACTTTGTTATGCTCGACTAAGGGTCTTTGTTATACTGGATCAGTGGACTTTGTTATACTCTATCAGGGGACTTTGTTATACTCGATGAGGGGCCTTTGTTTTACTCTATCAGGGGACTTTGTTATATTGGATCTGGGGACTTTGTTATACTCGATCAGGGGGCCTGTTGGTACCGATCTGGGGGCCTTTTGTTGTACCCGATGAGGGCCTTTGTTATACCTGATAAGGGCCTAGTTATTCTTGGATGAGGGACTTTGTTATACTCTCTCATGAGTGGACTTGTTATACTTGATGAGGGCTCGGTTATACTCGATGAGGGGCCTTGTTATACCCAATCGGTGGACTTTGTTATACCAGATTAGGGACTTAATATACTTCGATCAGGTGACTTTTGCTATACTCGATCAGGGGACTTTAATATACTCGATCAGGGGACTTTGTTATACTCGATCAGGGGACTTTGTTTTACTCGATCAGGGGACTTTGTTATACTCGATAAGGGGACTTTGTTATATTCGATGAGGGTGCTTTGTTATACTCGATCGGGGGACTTTGTTATACTCGATAAGTTGCCTTTGTTATACTCGATTAGGGGACTTCGTTATACTCGATCAGGGGACTTTGTTATATTCGATCAGGGATCTTTGTTATACTCGTTCAGGGGTCTTTGTTATACTCTATCAGGGGACTTTGTTATACTCGATGAGTGGCCTTTGTTTTACTCTATCAGGGGACTTTGTTATACTGGATCTGGGGACTTTGTTATACTCAATCAGGGGCCTTTGTTATACTCGACCAGGGGCCTTTGTTATACTCGACAAGGGGCCTTTGTTGTACTCGATCAGGGACCTTTGTTATACTCGATAAGGGGCCTTTGTTATACTCGATTAGGGGACTTTGTTATACTCGATAAGGGGCCATTGTTATACTCGATCAGGGGACTTTGTTGTACTCGATAAGGGGACTTTGTTATACTCGATGAGGGTGCTTTGTTATACTTGATAAGGGGACTTTGTTATACTCGATTAGGGGACTTTGTTATGCTCGATCAAGGGGCTTTGTTATACTCGATCAGTGGACTTTATTATACTCGATGAGGGGCCTTTGTTTTACTCTATCAGATGACTTTGTTATACTGGATCTGGGGACTTTGTTGTACTCGATCTGGGGCCTTTGTTGTACTCAAGGAGGGGCCTTTGTTATACTCGATAAGGGACCTTAGTTATTCTCGATGAGGGGACTTTGTTATACTCGATGAGTGGACTTTGCTATACTTGATGAGGGGCCTTTGTTATACTAGGATGAGGGGCCTTTGTTATACACAATCAGTGGACTTTGTTATACTCGATTAGGGGACTTTAATATACTCGATCAGGTGACTTTGCTATACTCGATCAGGGGACTTTAATATACTCGATCAGGGGACTTTGTTATAATCGATCAGGGGACTTTGTTATACTCGATGAGGAGCCTTTGTTTTACTCTATCAGATGACTTTGTTATACTGGATCTGGGGACTTTGTTATACTCGAGTAGGGGACTTTGTTGTACTCGATCTGGAGCCTTTGTTGTACTCGATGAGGGGCCTTTGTTATACTCGATAAGGGGCCTTAGTTATTCTCGATGAGGGGACTTTGTTATACTCGATGAGTGGACTTTAATATACTCGATGAGGGGACTTTGCTATACTCGATCAGGGGACTTTAATATACTCGATCAGGGGACTTTGTTATACTCGATCAGGGGCCTTTGTTTTACTCGATCAGGGGACTTTGTTATACTCGATCAGGGGACTTTGTTATGCTCGATCAAGGGACTTTGTTATACTCGATCAGGGGACTTTGCTATACTCGATCAGGGGACTTTGTTATACTCGATCAGGGGACTTTAATATACTCGATCAGGAGACTTTGTTATACTCGATGAGGGGCCTTTGTTTTACTCTATTAGGGGAATTTGTTATACTCGATTAGGGGGCTTTGTCATACTCGATAAGGGGACCTTGTTATATTCGATCAAGGGACTTTTTTATACTCGATCAGGGGACCTTGTTATACTCGATCAAGAGACTTTGTTATACTCGATCAGGGGACATTGTTATACTCGATGAGGGGACTTTGTTATACTCGATCAGGGGTATTTGTTTTACTCGATAAGGGGCCTTTGTTATACTCGATTAGGGGACTTTGTTATACTCGATGAGCGGCCTTTGTTATGCTCGATGAAGGGGCTTTGTTATACTCGATCTGGGGGCTTTGTTATAGTTGATCAGGGGGCTTTGTTATACTCGATCAGGGATCTTTGTTATACTCAATCAGGGGGCTTTGGTTACTCGATCAGGGGACTTTGTTATACCTGATCAGGGCGTTTGTTATACTCGATCAGGGGCCGCTGTCATACTTGATAAGGACTTTGTTATACTCGATGAGGGGCCTTTGTTATACTCTCGATCAGGAAGCTTCTTAGTTATACTCGGGATCAGGTGGGCTTTCGGTTATACTTCATCAGGACTTTTGTTATATTCGATCGTGACTTTTGTTATACTCTGTTCAGGGCCCTTGTTATACTGCTTAGGTGACTTTGTTATACTCGATCAGGGATTTTGTTATACTCGATCAGGAGACTTTATACTCGATCAGTGGACTTTGTTATACTCGATCAGGGGACGTTAATATACTCGATCAAGGGACTTTGCTATACTCGATCAGGGGGCATTGTTATACTCTATCAGGGGACTTTGTTATGCTCGATTAGGGGACTTTGTTATACTCGATCAGGCGACTTTGTTATACTCGATCAGGGGCCTTTGTTATACTCGATCAGGGGGCATTGTTATACTCTATCAGGGGACTTTGTTATGCTCGATCAGGGGACTTTGTTATACTCGATCAGGGGACTTTGTTATACTCGATCAGGGGACTTTGTTATACTCGATCAGGGGACTTTGTTCTACTCGATCAGGGGACTTTGTTATACTCAATCAGGGGACTTTGTTATACTCAATAAGGGGCCTCTGTTATACTCAATCGGAGGACTTTGTTATACTCGATCAGGGGCCTTTGTTATACTCGATTAGGGGCCTTTGTTTTACGCGATGAGGAGCTTTTGTTATACTCGATCAGAGGACTTTGTTATACTTGATCAGGAGACTTTGTTGCACTCGATCAGGGGGCTTTGTTGTACTCGATCAGGGGCCTATCTTATATTCGATGAGGGGCCATTGTTATACTCGATCAGGGACATTGTTATACTCGATAAGGGGACTTTGTTATACTCGATTAGGGGACTTCGTTATACTCGATCAGGGGACATTGTTATACTCGATCAGGGGACTTTAATATACTCGATCAGGGATCTTTGTTATACTCTATCAGGGGACTTTGTTATACTCGATCAGGGATCTTTGTTTTACCGGATCAGGGACTTGTTATACCTCTATGAGTGGCCTTTTGTTTTACTCTCTATCAGGGGATCTTTTGTTATACCCGATCAGGGTTGTTTGTTATTCTGATCAGGGGACTTTGTTATACTCGACCAGGGGCTTCGCTATACCTTCGGACCAGGGCCTTTGTTGTACCTGGGATCAGGACCTGCTATACCCCGATATAAGGCGTTTGTTATACTCGATCAGGGACATTGTTATACTCGATCAGGGGATTTTAATAATATACTCGATCAGGGATCTTTGTTATACTCTATCAGGGGACTTTGTTATACTCGATCAGGGATCTTTGTTTTACTCGATCAGGGGACTTTGTTATACTCTATGAGTGGCCTTTGTTTTTCTCTATCAGGGGACTTTGTTATACTCGATCAGGGGACTTTGTTATACTCGATCAGGGGACTTTGTTATACTCGATCAGGGCCCTTTGTTATACTCGATCAGAGGGCTTTGTTATACTAGATCAGTGGACTTTGATATACTCGATCAGGGGACTATAATATACTCGATCAGGGATCTTTGTTATACTCTATCAGGGGACTTTGTTATACTCGATCAGGGATCTTTGTTATACTCGTTCAGGGGGCTTTGTTATACTCGTTCAGGTGACATTGTTATACTCGATCAGGGGACTTTGTTATACTGACAGAGGAGACTTTCTTATACCGATGAGAGGGGACTTTGTTATACTCTGGATCAGGGGGCTTTTGTTATACTCGATGAGGGACTTTGTTATACCTCGATCAGGGGACTTTTGCTATATACTGGATCAGGGGCTTTGTTATACTCGATCAGGGACTTTGTTATACCTGATCAGGGACTTTGCTATACTCGATCAGGGGGCTTTGTTATACTCGATAAGGGGCCTTTGTTATACTCGATGAGGGGACTTTGTTATTCTCGATTAGGGGAATCTGTTATACTTGATCAAGGGACTTTGTTATACTCGATAAGGGGCCTTTGTTATTCTCCATTAGGGGAATTTGTCATACTCGATGAGGGGACTTTGTTATACTCGATTAGGGGATTTTGTTATACTCGATGAGGGGCCTTTGTTGTACTCGATCACGGGACTTTGTTATACTCGATCAGGGGCCTTTGTTATACTCGTTGAGGGGCTTTGTTATACTCGGTCAGGTGACTTT
>NW_024746618.1:7500-12681 GCF_018991925.1 Homarus americanus | reverse complement strand
CTTTGATGACGATGATTCAACCCTTTGACGACGATGATTTAACCCTCTGACGACGATGATTTAACCCTTTGATGACGATACTTTAACCCTTTGATGACGATACTCTACCCCTCTGATGACGATACTTTAACCCTGAGATACGATACTTTAACCCTTTGATGACGATGACTTAACCCTTTGACGACGATGATTTAACCATTTGATGACGATGATTTAACCCTTTGACGACGATGATTTAACCCTTTGATGACGATACTTTAACCCTTTGATGACGATAATTTAACCCTTTGATGACGATACTTTAACCCTTTGATGACGATAATTTAACCCTTTGATGACGATACTTTAACCCTTTGATGACGATGATTTAACCCTTTGCTGACGATACCTTAACCCTGTGATGACGATACTTTAACTCTTTGACGACGATGATTGAACCCTTTGATGACGGTGATTTAACCCTTTGATGACGATGATTTAACCCTTTGATGACGATGATTTAACCCTTTGACGACGATGATTTAACCCTCTGACGACGATGACTTAACCCTTTGATGACGATGATTTAACTCTTTGACGACGATGATTTAACCCTCTGACGACGATGATTTAACCCTTTGATGACGATGATTTAACCCTTTGACGACGATGATTTAACCCTTTGATGACGATACTTTAACCCTTTGATGACGATACTTTAACCCTTTGATGACGATACTTTACCCCTTTGATGACGATACTTTAACCCTTTGATGACGATACTTTACCCCTTTGATGACGATACTTTAACCCTTTGATGACGATACTTTACCCCTTTGATGACGATACTTTAACCCTTTGATGACGATACTTTACCCCTTTGATGACGATAATTTAACCCTTTGATGACGATACTTTACCCCTTTGATGACGATACTTTAACCCTTTGATGACGATACTTTACCCCTTTGATGACGATACTTTAAACCTTTGATAACGATGATTTAACTCCTCAGGACTCAAAGGGAGGAACACCACACGAGATGGTGTCAATACTTTTGAGTTAGCCTAAGTGCCCACCGAGGCTGATAAGCGCCATCACCGATAAGACACAGCCACCACCCCTCCCGCACTGGATGTAGCCCTCCACACCTGCAACAGCTGTGGACGGCCCTACCGATCCCGTATCGGCCTTTCGAGTCACACTCAAAGCTCACCAACGAAGGTGATATCCTTAATAACGCATATCACTTTACCGCATCACAGCTGGATGATCAGCATACTCGATTCTGAGTGACAGCAAAGTAGTAGAAGTAGTAGTAGTAGTAGTAGCAGCCGGCCAGCGCGGCGTAAGGTGTGAAGGAGTGTCCTCCCTGACCAAAAGTGTTATTGGAGGGGACATATTTGGAGTGTGGGAGCGGGAATTTCACAGTGTGTCGGTGAATACGCGGGTGATTCCTGTTAATTTCTCTGTATTAACTATACGTGATATAAAAAATACATCATACTGGTTATACAATGCATCACACAACCAGATATACCAACCATACCAAATTAACATGGCCTCAGTCAGTGATCGTTGCAGAGGCCATCAGACCAAGGGGTGCAGAAGCTTTTTTTTGATGACTACACAAACAAGTAATCATTACCCGAAAAGGAGACCTGATCTACCGCTTGGTTCGTTCGTTAGTTGGAGCTGTTCTATTTGCACACGTAGGAATCTTAGTTCACAGACTGACGTGTTGTATTCGCTCTTCTCACTCTTAAACGTCATTAGTAACTGCCGAGTTGATTAACATTTGTTGGAATGACACTGGGTGTATACCGTCGGCACAACACGACAAGACACAGCTTCCAGCCAGGCCACAACGCCGGTCTCCAGGACAGCCACCTCTGCTACAAGCACACCCGGTAACTGTAAAACACAGTTAACTCTACTTAATACTCAGCAGCAACCATCATACCCTCTTGATTCGATAAAACACTATGTCCACAACTTAAATACCATGCCTCTTTAGTAACGTTGCCAGACAAAATACAGCGGGAACACTCTCCCTCCATACACGATTATCAAGGGCGACCAATGCTGCCTCAACCGCAGCTTCTGTGTGACTCGTGCCAGCAACACTCACTCACCTATCAACTCAACTCAGCGACCAACACCAACCTAACCCGAAACACTATATAAACCCAAATGAACCACCGCCAAACCAACGAAGACTCAAAGTTGCTACTCGTCCTGACAGTTACTCTCTTTAAGTATCTCGGCTCCCACCTGTCCACCGCGGACAACGATAAAGAGATTCAACATCGGATCAGATATGCATCTCAAGCCTTTGGCAGACTCCGTACCCGTGTCTTCATCTGTAGGGAGCTGAAATTATCTACAAAGTTGCACGTATATCGAGCAGTGGTCCTCCCCACCCTGCTATATGGCAGTGAGACATGGGTCACATACAGGAGGCACCTCAAGGAATTTGAAAACTTTCATCTACGTAATCTACGTTTCATCCTCCGAGTTCACTGGGAAGACAAGAGAACAAATGCCAGTATTCTCGCTGACACCAACTGTACGAGCATCAAGGTTAACATTACCCATGAACAACTACATTGGACTGGCCATGTTACCCGCTTGGACGACAGTGAACTGCCAAAGAAGCTACTTTACAGTCACCTAACGAAGAGTAAACTTAACGCTGGTGGGCAACTGAAAAAGTATAAGGATAGTCTGAAAACAAACCTGAAAAACGGCCAAGTTGACCTCCTCACCTGGGAGACAATTAAGGCGGGAACACATTGCTATCACGCCACGTGAGCTCACATAAGCTCACGTGACCATAAGAAGTGTGCAGGCCAATAATGTGTTTTATTGTATTGCTTGGAGACACTGCTGTCACGGCTGCGAGTCATGTGATATCATGCGAGCTCCCTGTCAGCTTACCTCTCACATTATTTTGTTCCATCACACAGTTGTGAGGCGCGTGATAGCGTAAGGTTCTATTTACAGTGCTTCTCTAGACATGGAAGAACTACTCATAGCAAATGTTCGAACACACGAAGTTCTGTACCTGTATAATACGAAGTCCCATAATTACAGAAACCATAGGTATTTGACTGGTGTCATCTATTTCAAATTGTGAACAGATTAATTTTTTTTGTTAATAATGATATTATATTAATATTGAAAAAAATAATGGATGGCATTATAAGCTAAGTGACTAACAAAACAATGAATTCTGTAATAATAAGCACATTTACAGTATTATTAAATACATTATTATTATTATGGTGTTCATATGAGACAAAGCTGTTGAAGAATTTTTGTTCTTCTTGCCGTTATACTCTTCTGTGATGAACAATGTTTTTGTAATTTAAAGAAAACGGAGACAAAAACTAAAAGTAATAGGCTACTCTACTAACATTGGTATTTGGTTCGATTTATTTCAAATTTGGGACAGAATTATTTTTGTTTTGTTTTTAATAATGGTATTACATTAATACTGAAAAATTTAATAAATTTTATTATAAACTTTAAGTGACTAACATAACATTTCATTTGTTTTATTAAGCACGTTTACAGTATATTAAATATACTCTTAGCTATTATTCTAGTGTTCATCACAAAGCTGGTGAATATTTTTTTTTCTTAACTTTGTAAAATCACGTGAGGTGACGAGACACAATTGTGAATTCTTTGCCGATTTCACGGTTTTGAGGACTCGTGAGCTCGCATGAGCTCACGTGAAGTGATAATAGTGTATTCCCGTCTTTATTCCACACCGTAACGCTTGGAGGAGCACCACACGAGAATGTGTCAATACTTCTGAGTTATCCCGACTGCATACAAAGGCAGACAAGCGCCAACGCCGGAAAGACGTTGCCGCCGCCTGTCCCACACTAGATGTAGCCCTCCACATGTGCAACATCTGTAAACGATCCTGCCGGTCCAGTATCGGCCTCTCTAGTCACCTCAGAGCTCATCAACGAAGGTGACATCTTTCATAACTCATATCATTGTCTCATAGCTGGATGATCGTCATACTCAATTCCGAGTGACAGCTAAGAAGAAGAAGAAGAAGAAGAAGAAGTAGTAGTAGTAGTAGTAGTAGTAGTAGTAGTAGTAGTAATAGCAGGTCTGCTAAGTTGCCCGTAAACTAAACTACAAATTATCAACTCCTAACCATCTTCCTCCTACTGCTGCCTACGTCCATATTTCAGGGTAGTGTTAGGATAGGTTAGTTGTGGAGCCGTGTCTTCATCATCCTCGAGAATACACAGTTGTCGCCTTGTTGTTGGTTGACACTGACGAATGATGAGATGTTTTAGGCACTGGTGTGATTATAGACTCGTGTAGTGAAGATGAGTGAACAAGGTGTGAGTTTATTATGGCCACGTGTGTGTGTGTGTGTGTCACTGTCCAGTACCTGCCACGCCACACACCTACCTGGCCCACACTAAGAAGACTTAGTTTAGGAAAGTACTTCGATAATAAATAAAATAAATATAAAATGATAACAGTACACTAGAGACAGGTGTAGTGGAGTCAGCACCCGTGGGTCACCACACACACACAATGTAAAAATGACGTTGCATTTCGCTTTCGCATTTAGGGACTTTGTAGCGCCTCACCCAGCAGGACACACCCACACCTTCAATGACTATACGACAGCCTTGCCACACCGGACTGGAGCCTTTGTCATTACTCTTTACTTTAACTGTGTTGCGTGAGGACCGAGCAACACGTATGAGGTCACGGTCACGCCTCCTGGGTCGTCTCATTCATTCAGAGTCCAGGTAGAGTACGAGGCAACAGCTGTGTACTCACCTTAATGTTTATTCACATCCCTCTTTTTTTTTCAAGTGTTTACTCCGTCTTTACTGTTCATCTGTTTCAATGTTTTCATTTTTTTTCTCGTCAGTAGTGGGTCAGGTGAGGGTAAGTCTTGAATCCATTGGTTGTTCCTCCAACTTTATCTTCTCTTTGGTCTCCCGTCCCCCCGCCACATCCTCCCACAGGCACACACGCCGTAAGATCACCAGGGGACTGTTTGCCCGTCACCTCCCTGCAGCTATTACTCACACTGACGCGGTATTAACAGACTGGATCGTTCCGTTTATCCAATTGTTTCTCTGTTGGAGGTCTGGCGAGTACCTCTTAGTTCGCGTCACAGCCACTAGGGACAATTTTATCGTAACTTCGTC
>NW_024746618.1:0-2500 GCF_018991925.1 Homarus americanus | reverse complement strand
GGGGGAGGGGAGAAGCCAGTAACGGTAGACAACGGACCAACGGACACAACAGATGGTTCACGGCCAATGTCGAACTGAGTCCCCCCTTCTTCCTTTTCTTCTCCTTTCTCTTCTCTCCTCCCCTCTCTCCCTCCCTTCCTTCCCTAGACCCCAATGTGTGTCAATTTTTTTTTTTTTTCCGTTTTCTGTCAGTCTGTCTATCTGCATTCTGTCTACGGTCTGTCAGTGTGGCTTTATATTTATCTATCGGTCTGTCTCTCCCTGTGTGGTCGGGGACAGCAGGCAGCCTCGAGGAAAGATGGTCGTCAACAAGGGATTAAAGTCTCGCTATTTTCCTTGTCATGTGGAACAAAATTTACCTAACATATTTTTTGTAATTGGTTCTGTAATATTACGCTGTACTTCAAGTTCCTTCTGTGCGTACCTGTCTGTTGGCATTACTGTATCTGTTGTAGAAATGTATGCAATTGTCTGTTAAAATTTCCTGGTTGGGGTTTTAGATGATCAGGTGTGTGTATGCATGATCATAACGGTGCACATGTGTTACCTGAGCAATGGCGGTGCACATGTGTTACCTGAGTACAGATATAACTCTTTCTCATACCTCAACCGGGTACATAAAGTTTTTCATAAGTTCATAGTAAATTGTATACAATCAATTCAATAACATAACATTGAAAATATACCTCGATGAACGAACTCTTTAGGATTAACTTCACATGAGATGAAATAAGTTAAAACAAAATATACGAGACAACATAAAATGCGCAGTAAGGCCGGCCATCTTCTTCACTGATCGACTGTAACAAATAATAAATGAATAAATAAACCTGAATTTGGAACTGTACAATATAGTTAAATAAATAAACCTGAATTTTGAATTGTACAATATAATTCCGAATTCTTAAAGGCACCAATGTAGTTTTGTCACGCTTCTAAATCCATTGAAATACTTAGAAAAAACTTGATTTTCGACAAGGTGTTCGTCCCAGGTTTTATTTTTTTCAGTCATCTTCTCATCGGTATCCAATCTTCCAACTTTTCCTTTCCTTTATCTCCTTATTCCACGCTACGTATATCCATTAATTCTCCAGTTAATTCGATAACCCAATCTTCGATCGCTTCTCTCCCTGACATTCCATAAATGCCCCTCGTCTGTCAACACACGACCAATCCAGTTAGTATTTCTCCTGTTATCACACTTAATAGGTTCTGTCTCTCTCTGCAACCCTCGTCAGGAGAGCTTCGTTTATCATCCTGTCCACGTAATTAATCTTCTCCTTCCTTCCTTCATCTCTAAAGCTCTTAAGTGATCCATACCTTCCTTAGTTTCATATCAGAGAAGTGTAATCCTACATAACACAGTTTTCACATTTTCTTCCCGGTGTTGTTATGTCTTCGCTACAGTACAGTCATGATATACAGTTCCTATGTTGAAGTGTGTTGTTATAATCCCTGCAGACAAAAAAAAGTAAACTAACTTAACCTAACCTCATCAAATCTAACCTAACTTAATCTAACCTAACATAACCCCCCTGACAAAATGCACACTAAAGCATTATAAGAGATGTGTGTCCAGGATTTTGGGTCGTTTTTATATAATGATGGAGGATGTCAAGTTATTCAGCATATATTTAGTATTTTCACCTCCTCTCCCCTTACTCCTCTCTTCCTACATTGTTTTCCCAAAATTTATCAGCTACAATTCTGCCATCACTAAAAAAAAAATAATAATAATAATAAAAAAATAAAAATAAAAAAAAATAAATACAAAAGAATACCCTGTAAAGTAAACCATTCAATTTTCTTCATTTTACAGCAGACAAGCCTGAATTTAAGGGCACTCCATCGGCTACATCATTTCCTTGGTTAACGTTAGAGACTATACAACAATGACAAAACTTTCTGACATTTTACTTATATTCTCTGAGGCTAAAATTACCTAATAATCACTCCTAAAAATAAAGACCTATGATTTTTCCTAGAATAATTATTTGGGAATAATTTAAATTTTTATTTCCCTCACGTCACGATGATGATGATGAAAAACGTAATTTTATTGGTTATTTAAGTTATTTTTCATCCATTCAGTGAGTCCCTCGTAATGAACTTGATATATTGGAGACTATTCTACTAGGAGGAGGGTGGTGCACGAGATACTACCATTATAAACACATTATTTACCCAGGTACCTCAGTCTATCCCGCTTTTAACATATATAAAGTCACGTTTATTGTCATGCAAGGTTATCTATTACCATGTAACATTTATGATATTGAAATTAAATCTAAGGATGCAGACAGACAGACAGACAGACAGACAGACAGACAGATAGATAGATAGATAGATAGATAGATAGATAGATAGATAGAGATAGATAGATAGATAGATGCATAGATAGATAGATAGATAGATAGATAGATAGATAGACCACAAGACTAGGATGCTATCAAGAATACTGAGAAGAAATATGGCGTATTACGTTAAAAAATATTGAATA
>NW_024746617.1:0-9199 GCF_018991925.1 Homarus americanus | reverse complement strand
ATAAAACAAACAAACAAACAATGAAACGAACAAACGAAGAATAAAACAAAACAAACAAACAACAAACAAACAAACAAAATATAACAGACAAACAATAAATAAAACAATCAAACAAACAATAAAACGAACAAACGAAGAATAAAACAAAACAAACAAACAACAAACAAACAAACAAAATATAACAGACAAACAATAAATAAAACAAAAACACAAACAAACAATAAAACAAACAAACACACATAAAAACAATCAAACAAACATAAAAACAAAAACAAAACAGACACCTCTTCAACAAACCACCACCACCAAGGACTTCACTAACCTACCACCTCCACCACCACCTCCTACAACACTATTTATAATCCAAAAACTTCCCAAAGGTCACTCCTGACTCGGTGACCTTTGGGGGTTAACACTGCCCACTGGTCTAGATCTGGCGAGAAAACTGCCCCCACCCAAAGGTCACTTGTTGGGTGTCACAAAGCGCCTGCTGGGTGATTTAGGTGAGTCTTCCGCCGCCCTCCCCCATCCCCCCTCTCCAACACAGGGTCACAGTGTGTAAGGTTAAGGCGTTTGAATTTTAATTTAGTTGATGATGATATAATGCAGAGGAGGCGGAGGACAAACAACAACAACAACAAAACAAGTCAACAAACACCAAATAACAAATAACAACAACAACAACAACAACAATATCAACAACAACAACAACAACAACAACAACAACAACAAACAACAACAACAACAACAACAAATAAATAAATAACAATGTAAATACCAACAACAACAACAAATACCAACAACAACAACAACAACAACAACAACAACAACAACAACAACAATAAATAACAACAACAATGAACAATACTAACAAACAACAACAATAAACAACAACAACAACAATACAACAACAACAACAACAACAACAACAACAACAACAACAACAAATAACAATAACAACAACAACAACAACAACAACAAATAAATAAATAAACAACAACAACAATAAATGAACAATGTTAACAAATAACAACAACAACAACAACAACAACAACAACAACAACAACAACAACAACAACAACAACAACAACAACAACAACAACAACAACAAGGCTAGATTACGTTAGATTACGTTAGGTTACGTTAGGTTACGTTAGGTTAGGTTAGGCTAGATTAGGTTAAGTTAGGTTAGGTCTGGTCAGGTTACATTATGCATGAAGGTATTCATTTATATGTATATTTATGATCTACAGGATCGTTTATGGCCAGTCAAAGGCTTCCAGAAAAGATAAATACATAGAAGTTATCACTAATGGCCAATTATCCCTATTTAGTGTAACATACAGTATATATTAGGTGGAGTTCCGCTTTTATTTGTTTGTTTTCGTATTATTTAAGTCATTTATTTGTTAACATTTAACTTAGAATAAGTAAATATTATACAAAACAAAACATTGAAAAATTCACAAGTGAATTTGAATCATATAATCAGGTCGAGATAATAATACCAATACCACGTGCTGGTCAAGCTCCGAAAGAGTTGTCCGGGGGTCTAGCTAACCTCTGGTCGGGGCTTGACCAACACGAAAAAAAAAAAAATTTTTTACTAAACGTGATTTTGGCAACCTGTGGCGTAATAGTCAGCATACTCGCCTTGCAAGAGAGTGGACCCCTGTTCGATTCCCGGACGGAGTGAAACTATGAGCATTTTTTTTTTACGTCATTTGGCTTTCTATTTACCAGTAAATGGGAACCTGGATGTTAATCGATTTGCGGATCTTATTCTGGAATAATGGTTAGCCAGTGCAGTTGCCGAGTTGTCCGGTCTTCTCAGACTATTCATTGAAACTGCGTCATACAGCTCGTTAACTTAGGGTGTGGTTGTGGTGTTGGCGACAGATTCTAACACCTTAAACAAATTCACGCCCAGGTTGCTCTAGAGCCGGCCATCCTCGTACACGAAGGGCAACCATTATTGTTACGTGTATAATATTAGCATCACTACCACAACCAGCATTATCACTACTATTGTCATCTTCTCAACTATCATCATTCCTTCCCTCTTCCTCCTCCTGCCTCCATATTTTAATAATTATCGTCTCAATTATTATTATTATCATCATTATTTTTATTATTATTATTACCGTATTATTATTATTATTATTATTATTATCAATACAACATGTGGCTGGAACAACAGTAGAAATTAGAAATAAGATAAAAAGTTGTATTAAATTAACAATTAAAACACAAACAAGAACCACAGGTACAAGTCGATCAGTTTTTTATCATGAGAGAGAGAGAGAGAGAGAGAGAGACAGAGAGAGAGAGAGTCCCTGGCTCACTGTTACGTTATGACAAAGTTGTTGGTAAATATATGGTATGGAAATTGTGTTGATACTCTCTCTCTCTCTCTCTCTCTCTCTCATTCTCTCTCTCTCTCTCTCTCGCTCTCTCTCTCACACACACATACACACACCAACCACAAACAAACAACACATCACAAACAAACAAGCAAGCAACAACACAACACAAACAATAATGACACCACAAAAAACATCATGTTAAAAAACAAACAATAAAACAAACATAAGAACAATAAAACAAACAAACAAACATACCAACAAACAATAAAACAAACAAACAAACAATCAAACAAACAAACAATAAAACGAACAAACGAAGAATAAAACAAATGAAGCAAACAACAAACAAACAAACAAAATATAACAAACAAACAAACAAACAATAAAACAAACAAATATACATAAAACAAACAAACAATAAAACAAACAAACATACATAAAACAATCAAACAAACATAAAAACTAAAAAAAAACAGACCCTCTTCAACAAACCACTCGAAAAATAATGATTAAGGGGCGATATTTGTCATTGTGTAGACATTTTTAATATTTGGGTCAACTTTTTTTTTTTTTTTTTTTTACACTTTTCGGTCTTGTTGTGGCCCTGGTCTGGTGGTTGTGTGGGTGATTGTTTAAACGGGCCCAGTCCATATAGACTCCAACCTAACCTAACCTAACCTAACCTAATCTACCAAGATCCTAGTAGGTCCTTAATTCTAATCCGTCTCAGTCCTAGGTACGATGAAGTCCTTTTATAATCAGGACCTAAAACTGGGACCCGTGTGACCCCTCAGTCGTCTCTGCTGCGCAACACAACACTTGATGCTACCTGTCTATATACAGTATCGTGAAGACGCGCCATGTACAGTATATACACGTTTGTTAATATGGTGTGTGTGTGTGTGTGTGTGTGTGTGTAGACAGCAGTAACATCCGTACGCATAAGGCAAACAATTATCCCAACATCAGGAATATTAAGCGGTCTTTATCACTGTTATGATATCTCAGAAGAAATCACAGTAATAAAATACATGTTAACAAAATACATGTTTACATATGTATTTTGTGTGTATAAATAGTACACTTTGGTAAATCTGTTGTTGTACTGATCGTTACTCTGTTTACACCATCTGTGACTCCTACTATAAACATCAAACATCCACTTTAGAACAACAAGACAATTACTTCTACAGGTTGAGTATGTGAGCTGGTGCAGGTGTGTCCGGCAGCCTTCCACCTGTCGTCCAGCGAGCACAACCAACCAACAAGTTCGTCTGTGCCTCTGAAGGACACACACTCAGGGATAAAAACCAGCTCAAAGACATCTATTGATACCACTTTAAAGAAAGGCCTTACCAGAATCCAGATAACTGTGTGAAACAAATAACTGTTAACTACTTATATATAATAAAGTCCAATCAAAGTCCAATAGCTTAAAACATCAGCAAATTACATAATGTTCTGTGTAATTCTAACCTAACCTAACCTAAACTAACCAAACCAAACCAAACCAAACCAAACCTAACCTAACCTAACCTAACCAAACCTTGAAAGCCGCTTCAGCGCTTAATGACTGTTGTGACGTCATCAACCCCTTGAGTACGAAGACTTAACCCATAAGTACTATGACTCAACACCTTGAATGACGATGAGTTAAATATATGAGTATGGTGATTTAACGACACGAGTATGATGATTTAACGACACGAGTACGATGATTTAACGACACGAGTACGATGACTTAACGACACGAGTATGATGATTTAACGACACGAGTATGATGATTTAACGACACGAGTATGATGATTTAACGACACGAGTATGATGATTTAACGACACGAGTATGATGATTTAACGACACGAGTATGATGATTTAACGACACGAGTATGATGATTTAACGACACGAGTATGATGATTTAACGACACGAGTATGATGATTTAACGACACGAGTATGATGATTTAACGACACGAGTACGATGACTTAACCGCTTGAGTATGACGACTTATTCCTCAAATATTCAAGATTCAGATTCAAATTTGCCCCCGACGGGGCTAGTTTATTGGGCACCCCCTTACATCCTGTGCAAGGTGAAGCGCAGAAGCGTTTACAGCGCCCAACTGGGAAGCATGCTAAGTTCATGCTTGCCTTTATGACTTGTACATTAAGGGCGTAAAAGCCTGAAGGGTCATGGGTTTTGTCAAGTTACATAAAGTGAGAGAATGATGAGTGTGTGGGGGGGAAAGTTCCCGGTACATTTTATCTGTTTATGGCAAAGAGTGGCAGGTCCCTAATAATGTCAAATGCCAGGCCTGTGACTAGGAGGAGGGCAAATATTCAAGGGGTTAAGTCAGTGTATTGAAGAGGTCAAGTTATAGTACTCAGGGGTTAAGTGATCATACTCAAAGGGTTAAGTAATCGTACTCAAAGGGTTAAGTCATCGTACTCAAGGGGTTAAATTTTTGACAAACTCGAGTGGCTGATGACGTCACTCAATGCATTAAGCGCTGAAGCGGCTCTCAAATGATGGTGTTTACATTCTGCAATTATCAAAAGAAAAAAAACTACTGAGGTAACATACTTTTCTTAAGCACTCCCATCATAAGGTTTAAGTCCAGAATTAATGACAAACCTTCATACACCCCCCCTCCACCCCAAAATAAATAAATAAATAAATAAATAAATAAATAAATGCTAAAACATGCAAATAGTACGCCAAGATTTTATTCTCATCAAAAAATAAAAATGAATAAAATACAGTCATGGATAAAAGTTCGCTCCTGTGGTGAAACCGAGTCGCGAGAATGAGTCTCCGAACTGACTGTTTTGTCTCATTTGGGGTCGATGCTGCTTCATAATGGGATGGAACGAACTTTTGACCCGGACGGTATACATACTGGAAGTTCCCTTAAGAGAAGACAATGTATGAGATTTAACTAGGAATCTGAAGACGTCACTCGAGGGATTGTCCAGTGCAGTCATTTCTCTCCTTCTCATAAGTCACTTTATAAAGTAAACCTCTAATACGACGTTTAAGTTATAATTACAGTATTGTAATAAAAGTTCATGAAGAGACTAAAAGTATTTCAGTCAAATATACATATCTGGATGAGAGAGAGAGAGAGAGAGAGAGAGAGAGAGAGAGAGAATGACACCCCCCCCCCAAAAAAAAATAAAGATAAAAACAATAATAATAATAATAAAGACCAAACAAAATTATGAAAATCTATAGAGAGGGAACGAAAGGACCATAAAATTAGTTATGATTGCAATCTATGATAAACAAAACGAATAAATCTATACGCACACATACACGTGAGGTCTTTCATATCAACACCCGAGGACGAGTTACTACACCACGTGAACCCCACACCACCTGGTGTCTCCATGACCAGTCCAGGCCCGGGCCATCAACTGTAAACATTATTCCTTCTCCTTTCAATAATGAGAGCTTTTGTTAAACGACCCACCCACCCCATGTCTTTGTATGTAATAAGTCATTTTTGTCCAATGTATATTTTCAGCCTTCGGGCTGCAGAACTTTTCCAATAAACCGTTAATTATTATTATCATTAATATTATTATTTACACACACACACACACACACACACACACACACACACACACACACACTGTAATCTTCTGGTGTCCCCTGCAGGTTGCCATGTCCTATATCTCTCTCCACACTACGCCATCACCTGTACGGCTGCATGGGATGATTGCTGCGTTCCTCCTCCTGACGAAGTGTTTATCTTACCTGTTCCTACCTGTTAATTTTTTTGTGTAACAGCTGTGTGTGTGTGTGTGTGTTTTATGCTATCTTATCATGTAATCACCTTACATGCTACAGTTGATAATATCTTTACAATAGCACCTGGTTACAGTAGGCAAATTTACATATCAAATCTATGCTAGGAAGGGGGAATAGGAAGGGAGAATAGGGAGGGGGAATAGGGAAGGGGAATAGGGAGGTAATACTGAAGCTAGAGGGTTTGTTACGTGTTGAAGGGTACAAAGTATCATTTGGTTGAGGTATACGAATACAGTCATCAGTACTGTACCCACAAAGCAAATACAGTACTCTGCTATTACCGTCCAAGGATAACATCACCACCAACACTATCTGGCAAACAATGAAATCTGGGTACTATAAAATCTATGTCAGGAAAAGAGAGCAAGCTATATGGTGTTAAGGGATCACATGAAGATTAGACCCCCATAGTTTATTTCACCCTTAACACTACCTCTGGTGGGGTTAGGTTAGGTTCATTTTACAAACATAAGCATCTTAACTACTGTAGCCGTTAAGCAAAATACAATACCGTCACGGCATATAATAATCACCTCTACTGACAGTCGGATAATGCTGTAGAATTTTAGGTATGGCGGTGTGGACTGAGATGTGGTACGGCCAGATTATAGCTAGTGGGGGGGGTGGGGGGAGGATGTATACGGTCAGATTATAGTTAGTAGGGAGGGTTGTGTATACGGCCAGATTATAGTTAGTAGGGAGGGTTGTGTATACGGCCAGATTATAATTAGTAGGAAGGGTTGTGTATGCGGCCAGATTATAGTTAGTAGGGAGGGTTGTGTATACGGCCAGATTATAGTTAGTAGGGAGGGTTGTGTATACGGCCAGATTATAGTTAGTAGGGAGGGTTGTGTATACGGCCAGATTATAGTTAGAGAGGTTATATGCAACCATATTAATATGTGGATGCAGAGACGTATATACAAAATTATAGTTAATGGGGAGGTTGTGTATCAGCCATATTATAAATTATTAACAAGGAAGGTTGTGTATACAGCACCATAATATTAATTAATGAAGAGAGGAAGTTGTGTATACAGGCCAATTTATAGTTAATGGGGAGGGTTGTGTATGCAGCCATATTATGGATAATAGGGAGGGTTGTGTATACGGTCAGATTATAGTTAATGAGAGGGTTGTGTATACATGAATTATAAGATTAGGAGGGAGGTTGTGTATGCATTCAATTTATAGTTAGTAGGGAGGGTTGTGTATACGGCCAGATTATAGTTAGTAGGGAGGGTTGTGTATACGGCCAGATTATAGTTAGTAGGGAGGGTTGTGTATACGGCCAGATTATAGTTAGTAGGAAGGGTTGTGTATGCGGCCAGATTATAGTTAGTAGGGAGGGTTGTGTATACGGCCAGATTATAGTTAGTAGGGAGGGTTGTGTATACGGCCAGATTATAGTTAGTGAGGGAGTACTGTATATACGGTCAGATTAATTATAGACCCAGGCAGCCTGTGTACACTCTAAACACGACAAATGTGGTGAAGCTATGAATAAGGTAGCTATGAATACAGTGAAGCTATAAATAAGGTGAAGCTATAAATATGGGGAAGCTATAAATATGGTGAAGCTATAAATACGGTGAAGCTATAAATACGGTGAAGCTATAAATAAGGTAGCTATGAATACAGTGAAGCTATAAATATGGTGAAGCTATAAATAATGTGAAGCTATAAATATGGTGAAGCTATAAATATGGTGAAGCTATAAATACGGTGAAGCTATAAATTCGGTGAAACTTTAAATATGCAGAAACTGTTAATACGGTGAGGCTATAAATACGATGAAACTATTAATATGGTGAAGCTATTACGGTGAAGCTATAAAGTGTAGCTATAGATAAGGCGAAGCTATAAAAAAGTTGCAGCTATAAATAAGGCTAATATATATGTACACCTGAAGCTAAACTGTAGCCATATTATGTGATCATTGTCAGCCTGAAGTCACAGCCAGTCTCTTCATATGGCCAGACTTAATTGGCGACATGGCCAAGCTGCAAACGTGGTCAGGTTGTGTACATGGCCAGATTATAGATATGACCAGGCTGTAGATATGGCTAAGTTGTGGACATGACTAAGCTATGGAGTTGGTCAGGTTGTGGACATGGCCAAGCTGTACACATAGCCAAGTTGTGGACTTGGTTAGGTTATGGATATGGCCAAGATCTAGACATGACCAAGCTATGATATGGCCAAGCTATGATATGGCCGTGTTGTGGACGTGGAAAGGTTGTGGACTTGCCCAAGCTGTAGATGTGGTCAGGTTGTGAACATGGCGAAGCTATGGACAAGACGCTGTGAACATGGCCAAGCTGTAGACATGACGCTGTGAACATGGCTAAGCTGTGTAGATATGGCCAAGCTGTAGATATGGCCAAGCTGTAGACATGACGCTGTAAACATGGCCAAACTGTAGACATGACGCTGTAATCATGGCCAAGCTGTAGACATGAAACTGTAAACATGGCCAAGCTGTAGACATGACCAAGCTGTGGTCGGGCGAAGACGTGGACATCTCGTAACTGGCAGCGTCACTGTACTTAACAATCGATATGAATGAATCAGTTCCCGGAACCTCGGTGTGATGGCGGTGGCGTGGTGAGCGTCGTGACCAGGCACCAGAGCGCCCGGTGACCCTCACTCTGCACCGTCACTCTTGGTACACATCGCACCACCTCACCTCGACCTGCACAACACATTAAGTGTTTGTTACAGCGGGGTTGAGGAGGAGTGAGTTTTTCCCATTTCGTTTTAGTCCGGGTCTTCGGGTCCTCTGCCTCCTATTGCATTAGTAAAAACTAGTGAATCGGGAAAGGCCGCGGACCGACCGTTATACCCCCAAAAGAAAAGGGAATTTCGACTCTGTCCTCTCGCACAGAGGGGACAGTCTCATAAGAACATAAGAATGGAGGAAACTACAGCGGGCCAATTGGCCCATACTGGGCAGTTCCATTTACACCCAACCCCTACTGCTCATATGAGCATCCAACCTATGTTACCAAACCAGTGTTTA
>NW_024746616.1:0-20226 GCF_018991925.1 Homarus americanus | reverse complement strand
CCGGCTGAAGACCAGGTGTCAAACCGCGGTTCCCAGGAAAGTCAACAATACCCGACGAGTAAAAGCAACCCGGCACCGGCTGAAGATGAGGATGTTGTGAAAATCATTTTGATGAGCGAGGAATCGTCTCTCACGAGACTCCACCACATAGCCAGCCAGGCTTCCAGGCCAACAGAAGCTCTTGGCAGCAGGCCATGATGCAGGCAATAAAATGTCTTTAACTCAGCATGAAGCGCTTCAACAAGACCCCGCCGCAAACTGCCGCCTCCGTTGAGTGTCAAGAACAACAACCCCCGCCGAAGACCAGGTGTCAAACCGCGGGCCCCGAGAAAGCTACCCGACGAGTAAAAGAACCTGCACTGGTTGAAGATGAGGATGTTGTGAAAACTATTTTCTTGATGAGCGTAGGAATCGTCTCTGATTGAGACTCCACCACATGCCGCTCAGGTCGAGCGCTACAGCTCGGCAGCAGGCTGAAGATGAGGCAATAAAAATGTCTTAACTTGTGCATGAAGCGCTTTCAACAAGACCCGCCAAACAGCTGCCCGTTATGTCAAGGACAACAGCCCAGGGCTAAAGATGATGCAGTACAAACAATGGTCTGGTAGGGCATCAAGGAGTTGACAAAAAAATAATAATACCCAAACTCAGCAGATGGTGGAAACACATATGAGTGGATTGAAAATTTGGGACAATGTCCATCAAATGCCCATAATTGGCGAGGGCTAACGGTTTGGTAGCTGATCTAGCATGAAGGTGAATGCAGGGTTATGAAAATCCTCAAACACAATAATTTATCGCTTTTATGAAGGAAATATATCCTCTACTCTGAACGGGAGCTGGAGGTGCCCCTCATTTTGCATTGGCGCTTCCACCATCCCAACAACACACTTATCTAAATGAACGTCGAAAAGAATATGGGGAATACTTATTAAATTGTCCTTAAAAGAAAATTGTTCTGCACCTGGGCAAAATTGCCGAGAGGATTTTAGAAAATTACACCAGAAAACTTGTCGATAACGATTTGAAATGTGACAACATCACCGCTACCAAACAGCCAGATGGTGGGGTCGAATCTACATATAATAGACTTCGAATAGCTCGCAACTCAAGTGAATTTTGTGTCATGAAGCTCGCGAATAGGCCAGAATCTGGTTGGGTCGCCCTGCAGAAGTGAAGCTGTGAAGGAGGTAACAAGCCTTCTGACGCCTTTCTCCTTGGGTATATTATACATCAGGTTTTAAGGAAGTAAGGGTTCAACCCAGTCAAGAAAAAAAATATTTTTTGTTTATATACAAAAGCCACCCAACCCGACCCAAAGGAGAATGTCACCAACAATAATGGACTGACGCCAATGGTTAATATTGAGGCCGTACAAAATTATAAAGGAAAAATAATAAATTGTATATTTGTAATACTTTTGAGTTTTATTTATATTATAATATTTTTACATAATATAAACTGTGCTTATGAATAAATTCTCACTACCTTCAGTACAGACTCTGTGTACAAAATGAAAGCTTGTGTTCAGTGCATAAACTGGGCGCGTGAGTCGTATGTCCCGTATGGACGTACGGTCAAAGCAGGTCAGAAGTACCAATGGAAGTCCATAGTCTGGGTCTATATATATATATATATATATATATATATATATATATATATATATATATATATATATATATATATATATTTTAAATAGTTCTTCACATCACATCTGCTTTCGATATTTCAATCCAACGCTATCCATCTTCACTATATATATATATATATATATATATATATATATATATATATATATATATATATATATATATATATATATATATATATATATATATATATATATATATATATATATATATATATATATATATATATATATATATATATATATATATATATATATATATATATATATACAGTATCTCGTTAATCTAACTCAACTGCTTCTAGAAGGTCGTCGTTAACCTAAAAGTTCGTTAACCGTAAACCATTGTTTAATGGGTTTTGGTACTGGGTTCCAGCTCACTAAAATTTCCTAAATTCAACAAAATGGTAAAAGTTCACTTTACTGAGGTGTGTATGAAGGCTCCTGGATGATGATGATGATGATGGGAATTACAATGGGGGTGGAGGAGAAGGAAGAAGAGAAGGCATTGGGGTGGAAGAGAAGTCACCCCCATGGCACCATTTTCACCCATAAAATTTTAGTTCTCTTGGTGTATTTCAAGATTATTTTCTTTTAAATCAACACTGTACTGCATTATATATTGTCAATAAAATATACAAATGACCAAAATTTGCTTGAAACACAGAAAGCGATTAGTTGAAGAGAGTCTCAAACAAGATGTTACCCAGTGAAAACAGAGAGACTAACACCTTGCTGTGTTAAGAGGCTGGATGCTGCGCTTTAAACTAGTCACTTTTACCTTCAATTATGTTCAATAATTGTTAAAATGACTAAAAAATTTAATATTAACTTTTTAAAATTATTGAATAGTATAAACTTGATATTTACTAAAATAAGTAAATTTTAGCCTCAGAACCGATTAATGTATTGGCGGACTGATATTGCTGGTGTCTGCCAGTGCAAGCTAAAACATGTTGAGGTCGGTTTGTGAAGAAATTGCTAACCCAATTTTGTTCACAATCCCACTGAAGGACTCTGGAAGGCAGTTCGTTAACCGAATTTCATATATATATATATATATATATATATATATATATATATATATATATATATATATATATATATATATATATATATATATATATATATATATATATATATATATATATATATATATATATATATATGTATGTATATATATATATATATATATATATATATATATATATATATATATATATATATATATATATATATATATATATATATATATATATATATATATATATATATATATATATATATATATATATATATACACACACACACACACACACACACACACACACACACACACACAGTGGGGTATGCTAAAACGAATGAATTCTACTACGAATATTCCTATAACGAATGGTTTTACCTATAAAATTGAGAATGCTATAACGAACGAAACTCCTACAACGAATTTTTTTTTTACTAATTTATTGTTTTTCTTTTATTACACGTACTAATGATATTCTTTATTTCAGGGGTTTAGATGCACATTTATGCACTTTTTTAAAAATTTTACAATTTTATATTATATTTTTCATTGTTAAGTGGTTGTATTTGGGGGCCTGGAACGGATTAATCCTATAACGAACAAGGTTCTAGAACCAATTAGATTCGTTATAGCATACCCCACTGTATACAGTAATACCCCGCTTTACGTGGTTTTTTAACGCGTTTCTTACATTTACGCGGTATCCTGCCAGAACAGGAATTCCTACTTTACGCGGTGCATCTACTCATATACGCGGGTAAAGTATAATTTTTTTTTATTTAGCTCATAAAATTCATACAAATTACCCGGCCAGAATATAATTTACATTGCTGGAATTCTTACAATTTGATGATCATTTTGAATATAAGCATCATAGATTTTGCATTAGACATACAAATTTTAGATCTAATGCAAGTATTTTGTTTACTCAGAGCAAATATGTTACCTTCTGTGCAAAATATATGATGTGTATATTCTAAATATTCCTGGTCTTGCAAGGAATCCAGCAATGTGAACTATATTATCCTAACTTTAGTCTGAGGTATTATTTATTACTAAAAATGTAAATATACTGTTATAACCCAAACATTTCTCTGGTAGGGAGGGAAGGTGGGGGTGAGGGGTAGGGAGGGAGGGAGGGACCCAGGGAGCAGGTGGGAAGAGGGGGGAGGTGGGGTATTTTGATTGACAGATTGTATTTGGGTACGTATATTTTGTTTATTTATTGAAGATATTTTTTTTAGCTCATAAAATTCATACAAATTACCAGGCCAGAAGATAATTTACATTGCTGGAATTCTTACAATTTGATGATCATTTTGAATATAAACATCATAGATTTTGCATTAGACATACAAATTTTAGATCTACTGTTAGTATTTTATTTACTCTGAGCACATATGTTATCTTCTGTGCAAAATATATGACGTGTATATTCAAAATATTCCTGGTCTTGCAAGGAATCCAGCAATGTGAACTATATTATCCTAACTTTAGTCTGAGGTATTATTTATTACTAAAAAGGTAAATACTGTATTCTGTTTTCTCCTAAACATTTCTCTGGTAGGGGTGTGGGGTAGGGAGGGAGGGAGGGAGGGACCGACTGACCCAGCTGGCGTGGTGGGAAGATGGGGAGGCAGTGCTTTGATTGACAGATAGTGTCATGAAGATTATTTTTTTTTTATTAACTGAAGATATTTGTTTTAGCTCAAAAAATTCATACAAATTACCCGGTCAGAATATAATTTACATTGCTGGAATTCTTATAATTTGGTGATCATTTTGAATATAAACATCATATATTTTGCATTAAACATACAAATTTTAGATAAAAATTTTTCTCTAGGTAACTATGTTATCTTTTGTGCAAAATGTATGACATTTATATTCAAAATATTCCTAATCTTACAAGGAATCATAATGTCAATTTATCTAACTTTAGTTTGAGGTATTATTTATTACTATACTGTAAATCTGGTGTTTTCTAAATTTCAGAGAGGAAAGGCAGAGTGTGAGAAGGAGGAGTTGAGTCCATTAATTGAATGGACATTAACTTAGCGACTGTATTTCTCTATTTCTCTTAAATATTAATTGTGTGCGTACCTTCATAAAATTTAGATGTTAATTTTACTAGAGCATAGGTATGTGTTGGGAAAAAGTGGAGTTTGGGTGTCGGCCCGGTCTCTATTTCAATTAATCCCATATTTTATGTTGTTCACTTTACACGTTTCTCACTTTACGCGAGCCTCCGTGGGTTCAACTGACCGTAAGAAATGAGGAGTTCACTGTGTGTGTATATGTGTGTGTGTGTATATATATATATATATATATATATATATATATATATATATATATATATATATATATATATATATATATATATATATATATATATATATATATATATATATATATATATATATATATATATATATATATATATATATATATATATATACGAATGCCTCGGTTAACGAAATTTCGGTTAACGAACTGCCTTCCATAAGGATCTTCAATTCGGTTAACGAATTTCTTACGAACCGACCTCAACATGTTTTCGCTTGCACTGACCAGCTTTAGTATCAGTCCGCCAATACATTAATCGGTTCTAGGGCTTAAATTCCTTACTATTTTAGTAAATATCAAGAAGTTTATACTATTCAATAATTTTAAAAGTTTAATATTAAATTTTTTAGTCATTTTAACAATTATTGAACATAATTGAATGTAAAGAAACTAGTTTCTGGCGTGCCATCCAGCCTGTTAACACACCAGACAGGCATTAGTCTCTCTCTGCTTTCACTGGAGGTAAGATCTTGCTTGAGACTCTCTTCAACTAAATGCTTTTTTTCTGTGTTTCCAAGCAAATTATTGGTCATTTACATATTGACAATATATAATGCAGTGCAGTGTTGATTTAAAGAAAATAATCTTGAAATACACCAAGAGAACTAAAATTTTATGGATGAAATGGTGCCATGGGGTGACTTCTCTTCCACCCCAATGCCTTTTCTTCTTCCTTCTCCTCCACCCCCATTCTAATTCCTATCATCATCATCATCATCATCATCATCATCCAGGAGCCTTCTACATACACACCTCAAAGTAAGTTAACTTTTCTACCATTTTTGTTGAATTTAGGAAATTTTCGGTGAGCTGGAACCAATTACCCAAAAACCCATTGAAACAATGGTTTCGGTTAACGAACTTTTCGGTTAACGAACGACCTTCTGGAACGGATTGAGTTCTTTAACCGAGAGGTCACTGTATATATATATATATATATATATATATATATATATATATATATATATATATATATATATATATATATATATATATATATATATATATATATATATATATATATATATATATATACACACACACACACACAGTAATACCCCGCTTTACGCGGATCTCGTTTACGCGGTACCCCGCCAGAACCGGAATTCCCGCTTTACATGGTGCATCTACTCATATACACGGAGAGCGGCTATTGGTCATCTTGCGCCGCGCAATTTTTGGATTCAAACCTCCTGCCATCTCTCCCGCCATCCCGCCATGTTGGGTAAGCGGCGCGAGTAGGTTGCGCAGTGTATGTCTTTGTTGCGTTATTGGTGATGGCATATGACGTATCAGACTGTGATTGGTCCACGCATCCTTACCTCCCTCCCCGCTAGCTGTGATAGGTTTAATGTAATATGACGTGCACTGCCGCGGGAGGGATGAAGCCCTTGACCTACCCGCGTCAGTTACACCCCTCCCGGCTACACAGTGTATATCGGTATCTATTGTTCCATAAGAATGGCTGCCACCGGACCACCACCACCACAGAAAAACCTTGCATTACCTGGACCCAGCCGCCCTAAGCCAAAGAAGATACGACGTGCCCTAAGCTACGAGGTGAAGTACAAGATCATCCAAGAGTTGGAGAAAGGAACAAGACAGGTTGATTTGGTGCGCCAACATGGTGTGAACGAATCTACGATCCGGACGATAAAGAAGGATGCAGCCAAGATAAAAGAGCACATGAAGATCACAAAGTCTGCAGGTGCTTCAATGATCAAGTATTGCCACAACAAGGTGCTTCTCAAGACGGAGAATTTACTTGTGAGTTACTTGATTCGTCAGGCACGACGGAACATGGAAGTCGACACGCGCTCAGTTCAGGAGTACGCATGTGAACTGTACGCAGCAGTGTCACGTAAGATGGGAATTGCAGAGCTCAAACCCTTCAATGCTTCCTCTGGGTGGTTGCACAGGTTTAAGAAGAGGAACAAGATCACCAACATTATCATTGGTGGTGAAGAAGCGAGTGCTGACCGTGTTGCGGCGAGGAATTTTCCTCCGTTCTTACGTGAGATTATGGAGGAAGGACAGTACACCGAAGGCCAGGTGGTCAACATGGACGAATCAGGTCTGTTTTGGAAAAAGCTACCATCCAAGACTTTCGTTATCAAGTCTGCCAGCAAGTGTCAGGGCCGGAAGTTGCAGAAGGAGCGCTTCACAGTCCTGTTTACCACCAATGCCTCCGGTACCTGTAAGCTCAAGTTATCGGTGATCCACACAGCCCGCAAGCCACACGCCTACAAGAATATGGACATGAACAAGCTAGATGTCCACTGGCTGACTGCACATAAGGCGTGGATGTTCTCTACTCTGTCCCTCCCCTGGTTTGATGACTGTTTCGTTCCCGACGTGAAGAAATTCTGTGAGCAACAGAATGTTCCATTCAAGATTTTATTGCTGCTTGACAACGCACCAGGACACTTGCCCCTACTGTTGGATCGTCACCCCAACGTAAAAGTGGTCTTCCTTCCTCCCAACACAAAGTCATAAATCCAGCCCATGGACCAAGAATTAATCTGCAATGTGAAAGCTGCATTCTCTGCAAAGAAGTTTAAGCTCCTGAACGACTGTACCAACACCAAGGATGAGTTTCGTAACCTGGGTGACACTGATAGCATGAGCGATGAGGACAAGGAACAACAGTTGGCAGAGCAAGAAGTTCTTGTGAAACACTTTTGGAGGAAATTTAATGTCAAGAAAGCTGTGGACTTCTTGGTGGAGTCATGGGATCAGCTGTCTATTGCTACAATTCGTCACGCATGGAGACATGTGTTGCATGGAATACCAGGTGAGAGGAGGAGTCAATCTGTGACTGGTGAGGTTCAGAATGTTGCAGTAGCAGTGGACCTTGCCAGAGAAGCTGCGCAGACTGTTACAGTTCGAGGCTTCTCCGAGACCACCAACGACGACATCCTGGAGGTGATCAGAGATCCTGAATTGACTGCAGCCCTGACAACTGGAAGTGACAGTGATGGTGATTCACCTAGTAATGGTGATTCACCTGAGGGCCAGTAATCTGCCCTCTGCCTCGGAACCAGCCTCCATCCCCTTATGCCGACCCATCTCTTCTACTACCGGAAGTGTTACACCTAATTTTTAGTTTTCTAACCTTACCTTTATTTTTCCTATGTTAACCTTTATCTTTCGTAACCTAACCTCTCCTATATTACTTGTTTTTTCATACCATCATAAATTTAAGATAAAATCTTTACTACAACATAGTTGTGTGTCGTCAAAAAGTGGAGTTTGGGGATCGGCCCGGGCTCCATTTCAATTAATCCCATATGTTATGTTATTCACTTTACGGGCTCCTCACTTTCCGCGGTACCCTCCGGGTTACATTAACCGCGTAAAGTGAGGGTTAACTGTGTATATGTATATATATATATATATATATATATATATATATATATATATATATATATATATATATATATATATATATATATATATATATATATATATATATATATATATACAGTATTACCCCGCCTAACGCGGTTTCACTTAGCGCGTTTTCGCATATACGCGGTGCCTTGCCAGAGCTGAACTTTCACTTAACACGGATTTTTTCCACATATACGCGGTGAGTGTCCGGCTCGAGATGCTATTTTTAGATTTTGCCCACGCGCCACCCGCCCGCCCGCCTGCCTGCCTGTGCTCTCGCCTCTCCTCCTCCTCCCTCCGCTTGGGCAAGCCGCGCGGTAAGGTTGCGCAGTGTGTGTCTTTGTTGCGTTATCACTGACGTCATATGACGTATCGGACTGTGATTGGCCATGCATCCCTACCCCCCTCTGCTGCTAGCTGTAATTGGCTTAAAGTATTATGACGTGACCACCCCGGGGAGGGAGGGAGGGAGGGAGAGAGACGATGCTTGACCTAGCTGCGGCAGTTTGATCCCTCAAGGCCACACCGTGTAAACGCGCATCCATTGTTCCGTAAAATGGCTTCCGCCGGACCACCACTGCCCCCAGAGAGAGACCTTTCCTTACCTGGACCCAGCGGCACTAAGCCAAAGAAGATACGACGTTCATTAAGCTACGAGGTGAAGTACCAAATTGTTCAAGATTTGGAGAAAGGAAGACGGCAAGTTGATCTCGCGCGCCAGCATGGCGTCAACGAATCTACGATTCGTACGATCAAGAAGGATGCAGCCAAGATCAAAGAGCACATGAAAATCACAAAGTCTGCAGGTGCTTCATCTATCAGGTATTGCCAGAACAGGGTGCTGGCAAAAGTGGAAAATTTGCTGGTGAGTTATTTGGTGCGTCAGGCGCGACGCAACATGGCGGTGGACACGCGCTCAGTGCAGGAGTACGCACGTGAGCTATACGCAGCAGTGACATGTAAACTGGGAATTGCAGAGCCCAAACCCTTCAATGCTTCCTCTGGTTGGCTGCATAGGTTTAAGAAGAGGAACAAGATCACCAACATCAACATTGGTGGTGAGGAAGCGAGTGCTGACCGTGTGGCGGCTAGAGATTTTCCTCCGTTTTTACGTGAGATTATGGAGGAAGGACAGTACAGTGACGACCAGGTGTTTAACATGGACGAATCTGGTCTTTTCTGGAAAAAGTTTCAAGACCTCACGTCCAGTCTGGAAGAACGATCATTGCCCATGACATTACGCTGTACTAAATTGAAGAAGTCACATCGCCTACAGAATGTCCAAGGCGTGGATGTCCTCTTCTCTGTCCCTCTTCTGGTTTGACAACTGTTTTGTTCCCGACGTGAAGAAATTCTGCGAGCAACAGAATGTTCCATTCAATATTTTGTTGCTCCTTGACAACGCACCTGGACACTCGCCCCTACTTATGGATCGTCACCCCAACGTAAAAGTGGTCTTCCTTCCTCCCAACACTACGTCATTAATCCAGCCCATGGACCAGGAGTTGATCTGCAATGTGAAAGCTGCGTACTCTGCAAAGAAGTTCAAGCTCCTGAACGACTCTACCAACACCAAGGATGAGTTGCGTAAGCTGGGTGACACCGACAGCGAGAGCAAAAGCGACGAGGACAAGGAACAAGAGGCGGTGACTCAAGAACTTCTCGTCAAACAATTTTGGAAGAAGTTTAACGTTAAACAAGCTGTAGACTTCTTGGTGGAGGCATGGGATCTGCTGACTATTGCTACGATTCGTCACGCATGGAGACATGTGTTGCATGGCATACCAGGTGAGAGGAGGAGTGAACCTGTGACTGGTGAGGTTCAGACTGTTGCAGTAGCAGTGGACCTTGCCAGAGAAGCTGCGCTCAATATTACAGCTGAAGGCTTCTCCGAGACCACCAACGAAGACATCCTGGAGGTGATCAAAGATCCTGAAGTGACTGCCGACGAGATGTTGGAAGAAGAACACGCCAGTGAAGAGGAGGAAGAAGGTGCGTCATTCTCCGAAGAACCTAGTTTAAGTCATAGTGATATTAAGTGTGCCATAGAGTTTGCAGAAAAAATTAAGTCCGTCCTTTCCCGCGACAATGACGATGAACGCTATGAAGTCTTCCATACCCGACTGGTGCAGGCTATGGAGCCGTACATCACGGTGTATCATGACAACATCAAAGCCAGCCGTCAGCAAAGCATAACCGAGTTCTTCGCCCGCAACCCACCACAGCCAGCCCAAGCCAGTGATAGTGAAAGTGAAGTTGACTTTGAGGGATTTGTCAGGGAAGCCCTGACAACTGTAAGTGACAGTGATGTTGATTCACCTAGTAATGGTGATTCACCTGAGGGCCAGTAATCTGCCCTCTGCCTCGGAACCAGCCTCCATCCCCGTATGCCGACCCATCTCTTCTACTACCGTAAGTGTTCCACCTAACTTTTAGTTTCTCTAAGGTAACCTTCATTTTTCCTATGTTAACCTTTATCTTTCCTAACCTAACCTCTTCTATATTACTTGTTTTTTCATACCATCATAAAGTTAAGATAGAATTTTTACTACAACATAGTTATGTGTCGTCAAAAAGTGGAGTTTGGGGGTCGGGCTGGTTTCTATTGGAATTAATCCCATATGTTCTGTTGTTCACTTAACGCGGGACCCTCTGGGTTCAATTTTCTTGTAAGATAGTGATTTATTTGAATATAAACAAGCTATAATTGCACTAGACATAACAATTTTAGTACGTAATCATTTAGTACATGTACAGTACAGGTTTGCATTTAGGTCATTTATTTCTTTTACGTTTCTTCTAGGCAAGACCCCATACTTTCAGGATCCCTCCTATCTGTAACCTTCTAGCGCTTCCCTATACTTCTTGAAAAGTTCCTCCTCCTAACCCTTCCTATGTCGTTGCCTCCTACACTAAGACACTACCGGCTTGCACCCTCTCCTGATAAAACCCTATCTATCCTCTCAGCTACATGCCCTATCCCAGCCCCAGGAAACATCCTAATCCTACGTTTCCTATCTCTTACACACAAGTTCCTATGTAAAAACCTCACCTGGTTGTCCCCAACTACGACCTTACCACTGGGCAGGGTCTGAACAACTGCCCTTTTCTCTCCTGGCACCACACTGTCCTGCCTCTTCTCTTCCTCGCCAACTTCTTTCAACACTTGGTAGGGGTTACTGCACTCCAGGCCCTGGTCTTTCCTGAGTCTAATCCAGTCCCTTGAGACAACCACTCTCCACGCCTGCTCCTCCTTCAGGCAGGACACCAACCTGAAGGAGTTCAGTCCTGAGGCTTCGTTCTCCCCTTTAGAGCATCTATATCACTCCTCAACTGCTCCAGCTGACTTAACAGAGTGGCCAAGGGGTCGTCTTCCCTCACACCGTCTGTACACACACACACACACATATATATATATACTGATAACCACAACCGGTCAGAATTCTATTATTGGGCTTTTGAGTTACAGTGTATGCTTGTTTTGGAACGTTAACCTCATTAAGTTCATTATAATGTCACCTCTCATTTATTTAATCAAAATGAAGAAAATAAATGTTACCTTTTCTGTGACCTTTGAACCTCACGGCCTCCTCGAGCCGTAAGTTCGATGCACGGGAGAATACGCTTTTAAATCTCTCCTTCATCCGTACATGGATACGATCTGCAATATATTTTTTTAATATTTAATGAACAGGACAGAAAATGAGTAAGTGAGTCTAAGTTTGACTACCCAACATTAAGAGGAGAATGGGTTATAAACCGTTTTTCAGACCACATCAACATTGCCCCTGTAATAAAGTTATGCTACACTTGAACCATAATCATTACCTTTATTTTATTCCTTCTTTATTTCTCAGTCCTTTGAATTATAGGCGACTCTAGGAATACTATACAGTGATTCCTCGGTTAACGAGCTACCTCCCATAAGATTCTTAACTTCGGTTAACGAGCAATCCCTTGATTAACGAGTTTCTTACGAGCCGACCTCAACAAGGTTTCGCTTGCACTTGGCGGTCCACCAGCTGTAGTATTAGTCCGCCGATACAGTAATCGGTTCTAGGGCTTAAATTCCTTACTATTTTAGTAAATATCAAGAAGTTTATACTATTCAATAATTTTAAAAGTTTAATATTAAATTTTTTAGTCATTTTAACAATTATTGAACATAATTGAAAGTAAAGTCACCCATTTTAAATTTTCTATGTATTATTTTCGCATTTTCGACTTGGGACCAATTTGACTTACGACCTGTAATTGGGTCCCTAACCCCGTCGGGGAGAGACTGTATATCCTTTCACACTAGCCTGGCCCTTAAGCCACGTCCTTCCTCTATATTAATAGCTGATTGGTTCATAGAAATTTCAAACTAAATGTGAGTATCAGGACTGACCCCTGGACAAGTGGCCCCCAGTGCCAGTGATTAACTGGCACAAAACATGGAACTAACTAAATAGAGAGGAGAAACTAGCTCCGAATTATATTTATTGGCTTCTGTACAGTACACGGTAATTCTCTAAGTCTTGTACGATGGTTGCTGTTCTGGCTGTTGAATCATGATAACGTTTCCTCTTGGGTGGTGCTGGATCTCCTGTAGTAATCTGGTTGATGGTGACGTTGGTTAGGTTAGATTTGGTCTGGTTAGGTTAGGTTAGGTTAGATTTGGTCTGGTTAGGTTAGATTTGGTCTGGTTAGGTTAGATTAGATTAGCTCTACATAAGATTCACTTAAGCAATGTGGGGGGCAGTTGTCTTATAACCACAAATGTGTTCACAATAGGTAAGCAGTCCTATTATTATCTAAAATATTGTTAAATAATGCCCCATTTGCATAATGCAAATCATTTCAAGGCATTAGCACTTCAGAGAGAAGGTTAGAAAATTATTGCATATTTATTATAAAAGGTCGATATAAATACGTGCTCGGGGGAACCAATCAGCTATTTGTAGCTATAGACGTGGCTTACAGGCCAGGTTAGTGTGGAAAGGGTATAGTGCAGTCACCAGAAGCATTACCACAAAGAAGGAGGGTAAACCTGTCTTTCATCGGCTTATGGCCAGGGACAGAAGTTTCCTCCCTTGTAATGTATGTACGGTGAGGCATTTTTTCCAAAAAAGTCCAGTTTTGTCACCGTTAAATACCTGCTGAGAAACAAAGCCTCCCTCTTTAATCACATTTAAAAAAATTTCATGGTGTTCCCTAGCTGCTTCCTTATCTGCACTAGCAGCTTCACCATGTCTCACGACACTGTGTAACTTCTTATTTCTTCTGAAACCAGTAAACCACTCCTTGGTACCCCCAAACACTGGCACAGCACTATCACTTCCACTGGGAGTCTTGGCTTTAAGGTCCTCAAACAATTGTTTGGCTTTCTCACAAATTATAGCTTCACTAATGCTATCACCTGCCATTTCTTTCTCCTTTATCCACACTAAGAGTAAATTTTCCATCTCTTCAATCACATTACACCTTGCTTTGCTAAGTCTTGAGATTCCCTTAGCTACTTGCACAGTTTTCAACTCCTCTTTATTCTTAAAAATCGTTCATATACAGTGGTCCCTCGGTTAACGAGCACAATCCGTTCCAGCATGTTGCTCGTTAACCGAAACCATTGTTTCAATGGGTTTTTGGGTAATTGGTTCCAGCTCACAGAAACTTGCCAAAATTCAACAAAAAATGTAGAAAAGCACACTTACTTTGAGGTGTGTATGTAGAGGGCTCCTGGATGATGATGATGATGATGGGAATTAGAATGGGGATGGAGGAGAAGGGAAAAGAGAAGGCATTGGGGTGGAAGAGAAGTCACCCCATGGCGCCATTTCTCCCATAAAATTTTAGCTCTGGTGTAATTCAAGATTATTTTCTTTAAATCAACACTGCACTGCATTATATATTGTCAATATGTAAAATAAATTTCAAAATGACCAATAATTTGCTTGGAACACAGAAAAAAAGCATTTACTGGAAGAGTCTCAAGCAATATGTTACCTCCACTGAAAAGAGAGAGAGAGAGACTAACGCCTGTTTGTGTGTTAACAGGCTGGATGGCGTGCCAGAAACTAGTTTCTTTACCTTCAATTATGTTCAATAATTGGATTGTGTAGTTTATGAAATTTTTTTTAAATTAATCAAGCTGCAGGGGATAAGAAGGAATTATCGAAGATCCAACTTAAAAATATTTGGAATAAGGCCTTGAAGAGTAAATTTCTAAATGTAAAACACTGGAAAGATCCCAAGTTGGCAGAAAGTTTAGAATTATGGGTGATAGGTAAGAGACTTAATCCCCAGTTAGACTAACCTGCTTCTGTTAAGTTTGAACCTCACCAGTCACAGATTGACTCTTGACTCCCACCTGAAATACCTTGCAACATATGTCTCCATGCGTGACGAACCGTTGCTACAGACAGCTGATCCCATGCCTCCACCAAGAAGTCCACAGCTTTCTTGACGTTGAATTTTCTCCAAAAATGTTTCACAAGTACTTCTTGCTCTGCCAACTGTTGTTCCTCGTCGTTTTCGCTCTTGCTATCGGTGTCACCAAGGTTCGCAACTCATCCTTGGTGTTGGTGTAGTCGTTCAGGAGCTTAAATTTCTTTGCAGAGAATGAAGCTTTCACATTACAGATCAATTCTTGGTCCATGGGCAGGACACCAACCTGAAGGAGTTCAGTCCTGAGGGCTTGTTCTCCCCCTTTAGAGCATCTATCTCACTCCTCAACTGCTCCAGCTGACTTAACAGAGTGGCCAAGGGGTCGTCTTCCCTCACACACCTTCCCTCTTCCCCCGCAACACAACGATCCACGGCGGACATTTCCTATGGTCACTAACACGAGCACTTAGGGGCACGTCCTTCTCCAAGCTACTGTAGGTCAGGTAGCATCTTCAGTCCATCCAGTGATACACGGGATTGTCTCACTTTCTCAGTTCACACCAGCACTACTGTTTCTCTATGCTCTCATTTGCATTGTGTTTTTATCACGTACCTTTTTAGTGTTAAGCGCTGTTTCCTCCATCAAGCATGTCTGGAAAACGTCCATCTGCCTCCTCTGGGGCACCTAAAGCTAAAAAGGCACAAAAAACAATCACAATGGATGTGAAATTAAATGTGATCACCCACCTTCAGAGAGGAGAGCGTGTGTCGAATGTTGGCCGCATGCTTGGTTTAAGTGAGAGCACTGTTCGTACCCTGTGTGGTAGGTATTAGGTAGCTACCAAACAGGGAGGTACTGCCGCCTGGAAAGATATTGGAAGCATAATTGTGACCAGGTAGCTGATCTGACTTTCTGCCTCATTTACACACAATTGCAGGGTCTCAATTGTTTTTCTTACTGTTGACAACACAACATACATAGATTTTTCACTTTTGATCTTTTTTTTCTTTTTTTTATTTCTTAATGGTTCTTTATTTTTATTTTTATTTTATTACATTTTTGCCCCCCAGGCCCCGATGTGGATTAGTGACCTGTGCTTGGGTGGGCTAATCCCCGTATATATATAAAAAAAAAAAAAAAAATCCCCCTAACCTGTACCATTTACATGTATTCTTATAGGAAAATGATGTTTAATTTGCGTGTTGTTTAATTAAGCGGTGGTTTTCAAGAACATAACCTCGTGTAAAACGAGAGGTGGGTGCACTTATCAATCCCTGTAAATGGCAAAATATTAAATGATCTAATTATGACACAAAGATTACAAAAGGATTTATATACAGGTATTTTAATGACTCGCTTTGTAAAACACCTGCTCTCTCCATAGTGCGCCACATTGCCAAGCCACCTACAGCTGTGTGCAGTTGATGTTCCTCAATGTAGTTGATTATTTCCTTATCTTCCTTTATGGTATAAGGTTTATAAGGCCTGTGAAAGACAAATGGATGTATTACCCGCCTAATAGTACAAAAAGAAACCAAATTGTTTATTCATATTAAAACTAATCAAGTTAAAATCAACCCCAAACCTTTTAGCTTTTTACTTTTTTTCTTTTATCCTCTTCGCCACTGATCGGCTTGTTAGCCGCTTGGGCGATCGGTCACGTCTCTTTTCATTTATATTCTTCACCAAAAGATCGGCTCGCTAGCCGCCCGGGCGATCGGTCACGTCTCTGTCACGCACTGTTGGCAAATACTGGGCATGCACCGGCTCCTGAATGTACCTGAACCCGCTCCAGTGTTGGTCAAGTCTTCTCCTGAAAGAGCTCACACTCGGTGCCGTCACAACACTCTCTGGTAGATTGTTCCAAGAGTTTACAACCCTCACTCCGAAAAAGTTTGCCCTCGCGGTTTTCTGGACTTGCGGCTTCTTCAATCTTGAGCTGTGACCCCCTTGTGGGGCGAGTGTCCGCTAGCTCCAAGTAAGGACACTCAACTGAGTAGTGCCCCCTGAGATGCTTATACACCTCAACTAGGTCCCTCCTTTCCCGTCTGTAGTATAAGCTAGGCAAGTTCAGGCGCTCCAATCTCTCAGGGTAGCTGAGGTGCCGAAGTGCAGGCACCAGTCTGGTGGCCCTCCTTTGAACATTTTCAACCAACTGACAGTCCCTAGCATATCTCGGGGACCAGATGGGGTGACAGTACTCCAGATGGGGAAGCACTTCACTCCTGAAGATCGTTACGAGGGACGGACCGTCTAGATATCTAAACGACCTTCTTATAAGTCCCAATAATTTATTTGCCTGATTTACCTTCTTCTCACAATGGCCCGAGAACTTCAGCTCATTGTCAACATACACACCTAGGTCCTTCTCACACACAGTCTCAACTAGTGCATTTTCATCATCCCGTTGGGACATATGATACGCCTCCGTACCGTTGGTACGCCTCAGGTGCATCCTCTTACACTTCGTGACATTGAATCTCAGCAGCCATTTCTTCGACCATTCCTGGAGCCCACAGAGGTCCTTCTGCAGCTCTTCACAGTCCGCTTGGTTCTTAATTTCCCGAAATAACTTGCCATCATCGGCAAACATTTGTATGGTGGAGTATACAATGTCATGCATGTCATTTATGAAACAAACAAACAACAGCGGGCCCAATACACTTCCCTGTGGTACCCTACTTGTTACAGGTACAGATGACGATTTCGTGCCATTAATCACCACACACTGCTTGCGGTCATGTGGAAAGTCTTCTATCCACGCTAGGACATTTCCCCGAATTCCGTACCCTTCCAGTTTGATTTTCAGCCTTTCGTGGGGTACACTGTCGAAAGCCTTGGCAAAATCTAGGTATATATTGTCGATATTACCACCCTGTTTCAGAATATGGGTCCAAATATCCCTTACCGGGGTATCTTGAGCGATTGTGTTAAGCAGGAGCGCCCCGGCATAAAACCGTGTTGGCAATCTTTTACAAGGTTGTTTCGTAGTAGATGTTCCATCGTGGCATCTCTGATAATACTCTCGAGTACTTTACATATTATGCTGGTCAGGCTCACAGGTCTATAGTTGTTCGTGGAGTGACTATCGCCCTTCTTGAAGATAGGACTCACATATGCCACTTTCCATTCACTGGGGACCAATTGTTCCTCCAGGCTGGTAGAATGTCTATCAGATTTCTTTTACACTATTTCAAGCCTTTTTTCCACTGACAGCAAAATGGCCAGTGTCAAGAGAAAACACTCCCACATTATCACTGTTGTAAATGATGTAGCTGTCAGGGTACTTCACTTAACAACAATGAGCTAATTCTGGTGTACTACTGTCACTTCACACAAACCTGCATCACACACCACCACCAGCATACCCTTCCCCAACCACCACTTGATGCCAATGCTCTCCATCAACTTAATTATTTTGTCTGAATAACAAAGAATAAGGTAGAAAAGTACCAAAGTCTATAAATACAGTTCTAATTTCAGCAATGGACTTGTTACGTGGAAAACGTAGTTTTATAATGAAGAGGAGAACCAGGGTAAACACAAACATCTTGAAGTAGGGCTTCTTTTAATTGCATACATTTCGGAAATAATCCTTTTCCATCATCAGAGCCTAAAAAAGTTTTGTACAAGTTTAAAAATACAGGTGATATACAATAAAAACAATATTATGCAAAAATTTACCTTCGATAAATTATTATGTTTTTATTGTGGAAAGGGTATAGTGTAGGTGGGACCTGAAGTGTACCCCTGGCTGTGACACCACTGACTGGTGAACATTTACAACACTGTACCTGTTTGAACATTATAAAATGCATGCCAGCATTTCAACCAAATGTCTCATTCCCAGAGGCAATGTTCTTATGTTGTACTCTAATATAAGAGTACTGTTTTGTTTGATTCTGTTATTTCCCTATACATCTTGGTGTAAGTTAAAGTGTAACTGCTCTGTATAACATAGTAATAGACATCGAATTACACTACAACTGATTTTCATGAAAACTTGTGTATAATTCTCCTGAAAGTGACAAAATACCCATTTTGACCAGTTTTGGGTTGCTTGACCATCAAAATTACCTTTAAAGTCCAAGTTCAGGGTGGCATCCACCCACATATTTTCTCCTACCCCATATTCAATTGACCCGGCATGGATGCATAATTTTAACAGAAAATAAAAAGTCTACCATTTTTGGTAGGTAACCTCAAGATGATTAGCTGACCACTACAGTACAGTATAACGTATTAAATTACCCTAATAATTCAGTAAAAAATAATTAATTTTGTATCCATTTATTTATCAAAAGGCAAATTTAAGGCAACATACATCTTGTTCCTCCTTCAAGGGCCCGGTCGTTCCTGGGATATATAAACATAATTAGGTAAACGTATACAGTACTGTATTAAGTACAAGTGAGCACAGTACAGCATGCCCTTAAAAATCGTGGGAATTAGGTTCTCAAAATGTTCACGAATCACCAAATCTGCGAATAACATTTGCTGACCAGGAAAGGGGGGGGGGGACATTTTTACTTGTGTACTAAGATATGTATATTCCATTTATGTGTTTGTTCTTAGGGCAATTATTTCTTTTAACTGTATTATACTGTATAAATGAAATGTGGATGTGTGTACACACACACACACACACACAAAACACATACAAAATAATGGCAAAAATCCCCTCACAAATAATCAGAAACAAAACAAAAATGCTTTAATAATGTGAGTTTACCCTCAAGTCTACTCCGTGCTTTGTTATAACTTTGCCCACGTCCATCCCCACCACTTGTAGCTCTCTCGTCAATGATCTCGTCTTTGTATGGTGTATTAACCAGTCACCAGCAGTATCGTGCTCCGGCTTTAACTGATGAGAAGCTCTTCTCGTCAGTAAATATAACATTGGGTCGACGCCAAGGTATTCCAAAGCAAATCCAAGCCGAGCCTCCCTATGAGCTGGTGTTAATTTCTGTTTTTTTGCTGGAACGTAGCAGTTTATACTGTTCTTGTGGAGGCGGTTTCTACTGGTTTGAGGATGATATGGGAGCACGAGTTCTCTGGTGAGGTCGATTACTGTCTTAGGTGTGTTGTCTACTGCAACCAGCAAACGGGCATCCTCGTCTCGTGTGGTTACCCTGGGTCTGCCGCTCCTTGGTCTTGTCGTCGGAGAACCCTCCTCCTGCCACCTAGTGATCATCTCTGCACTGTTTTCTTAGACGCACCCATGGCGTCAGCAGATGCCCTGCTACAGCCCGATTATTCTGCCCCTGTCAGCTAAAATCGCAGGTGCGTTAGCCCTCCCCGTGGCCTCTCTGAGGAAAGAATGTGTGTTATAAAATGAGTTTCGTGATATATTAACATGTGTATAATATTATCTGTAGGCTTTAAATAAGAACATCACCAGACAAGAAAATAATATTAAGACCTGTACTACAAGCTTTGTCAATAAAT
>NW_024746615.1:0-8784 GCF_018991925.1 Homarus americanus | reverse complement strand
AGTGATAGGCGAGGTGTAGTGATAGGTGAGGTGTAGTGATAGGGAGTTGTAGTGATAGGGTGGTGGAGTGATAGGGTGGTGTAGTGATAGGCGAGGTGTAGTGATAGGTGAGGTGTAGTGATAGGGAGTTGTAGTGATAGGAAGTTGTAGTGATAGGGAGGTGTAGTGATAGGGTGTATATCTGTCTCCCACCATGCCTCCTGTTATAAAGAAGCTGATACACTGGAGACTAAGAGATATTTTATTTACATTATCAATCTATCGGCGACTCCACGCGACGTGTCTCTCTCTCTTTCTCATCACCTCCTACGGTAGAAATAGATAGATGATGGGGGGGCCCTGCAAGGGAGGTCTTTATGGGGGTGGGGCCTCACAAGTGGCCTGCGGGATTTCGTTCTCTCAGATTTTAAAGAGTTTATAATTAGATTTACTTAAGTTAAAGTTCCATATTATCCTGTATTTAGTTATGGGACTTTGTTGCAAGTTTTGACCTAGTTTATTTTTTTTTGGGGGGGGGAGGGGGGTTAAGGAAAGATTATCTCAGGATTAGATACAAAGTTGTGTTAGTTTCAAAAGGTATATATATATACAAGGTTTTGCCAATATCAAGTACAAGGTTTAACTACGTTTAGGTACAAGGTTTTACTGCCTTTGAATACAATGTTTTATCGCACTTAAGTAAAAGGTTTTTATCGTGGTTTTACTATCCTGTGTGTGTGTGTGTGTGTGTGTGTGTGTGTGTGTAGCAGCAACAGGGAGATGACGGGCCCTCTCCATTCTAACACCCCAGACCACCTTGACTTGTGGTTCTTAAAGACCCCTGACGTGTACGTGTGTGTGTGTGTGTGTGTGTGTGTGTGTGTGTGTGTGTGTGTGTGTGTGTGTGTGTGTGTAGCAGCAACAGGGAGATGACGGGCCCTCTCCATTCTAACACCCCAGACCACCTTGACTTGTGGTTCTTAAAGACCCCTGACGTGTACGTGTGTGTGTGTGTGTGTGTGTGTGTGTGTGTGTGTTTCTCTCTCTCTTCTACAAGCTTCTTTGGTCCATTCGAGGCACAGGTCACCTTAGGTCACCGGAGTCATGCAGGAAAGGTCAATAAAAGTTGCTAAAAAATAAAACCCGACAAGGAGAAATGATTGTGAAGAAAGATGTTCAAATAAACCACCAGGTGATGATGACGGAGGCTTAGCTAACTTTTTTTTTATTTTTTTTACTTCTAACCAAAAAATCTTAATTGATTATTTTTTTTAGTGTGATGTTTAATAATTACTTAGTGGTGGTATTTTAATTATTAGGAAGTTTATTTACGGGATAATTACTTTTTGACGAATAATTGCTAGTTAGTTGTATGTTATGTAAGGGGGAATATTTATATCTCCATCAATGAGTGAGTGAGTGAGTGAGTGACAGGGTGGGTGAATAAGTCACTAATAAGGCAATGTGACGCTAAAATTAATGATAAGAAGGTGAGTAACTGAATAAAAATATTCAAATAAAATTACTTAGAAAAATATAAATTAAGCAAATAAAATGAAGAATATTATTAAAGTTAGTTATAAAGAAACACATTTGAGAGTCTAGAGTTACTGAAAAGAGAGAGATGTAACAGTGAATAAGTAACAAGTAGTGCAGTGTTATTCTACGCCTGGCAGCGGTTGGTCCATCACCTGTACACACACAGCACATCACATTATGCCTTATCAAGTGTACGATGACTTTTCCCAGCCTGATGGTTCCAATATTACGCGTGACGTCATTTCATTCATTATTCAGAGGAACTTGAATGCTTAATTAGTTTCGAGCAAACATGAAGGCATCACGGGATGATGAAGTTATTGTGGCAAGTTTTATTGATGGTCCAGGGGGATATTTTTAATGCGATTTTTGTATTATTACTGAACCGTTCGTCAACAGTGGAAGGAGTGTGTTAGAGGAGGTGGAGAGGTCAAGGAACATACTCTGTTATTGTAAAGAGAATCGATGTACTGTTTTGATTTAGAGGTGCGAGTCTGTATGTCTCTAGGGTGTTAATTTGTTTACTTTCTCTTTCTCCCTCCCTTCCTCTCTCTCTTTCTCTCCTTTCTCTCTCTCGTATGCCTCGGTGTTTTGAGGTAGACTCTGGATGTTTCTTTTGGTAGTAAGGCTGAAGCGCTTGTTGCGTTTCGACTCTCTCTCTCTCTCTCTCTCTCTCTCTCTCTCTCTCTCTCTCTCATCCACTAGAGGGGTTTTAAAAGTGTAGGTAAATTTTTAAAGCGTTTTGATCATTGACAGACAGACAGACAGACACAGACAGATATAAGACAAAAGAAAATAATATAGACAGGTAAGAGAAACAAATATCAGCTTCCCGTAAAACACCCCCTTCCTAGAGTACCAAGTCTTAAGACCCCCACCTCTCCCTCAAACACCCACCTAGACTTTCAAGGAAGTCTTAAGACCTTCACGTCTTTCTCCAACACCCACCTCGAGTACCAAGTCTTAAGACCCTCACCTCTTACTCCAACATTCACTTAGGACCTTCACCTCTCTCTCCAACCTCGAGTACCAAGTCTTAGAACCTTAGCCTCTTCCTTCAACACCTATCTCGAGTGTCAGTACCTCCACCTCTTCCTCCAACATTCACTTAGGACCTTCACCTCTCTCTCCAACACCCACACCTGAACATCCTACTAACACGGCGTCTGGACTAGGTGTTAATAATACACAGGTAAACTAAGAGAGTTTACCTGGATTTACCTAAGAGAGTTTACCTGGATTTACCTAAGAGGGTCAGGCCACTGATTGTCAAGTATTTTTTTATATATTAAACCTCGGTAGATTGGTCAGGTGGCTAAGTCGAACAAGAGAAGGTGAAGAGAATAGGAAGAAGAAGAGTAAAAAGAAAAGAAAGGAGTAGAAGAAGAAGAAGAGCAAAATAAGAAGAGGAAGCAAAATAAGAAGAGGAAGAAAAAGAACAGGAGGGGACAAGAGGAACAATTAGACAAAGAAGAGGAGGACGAATAAGAGGAAAAATAAGAAGAGAAAAAGGAAAAAAGAAGCAAATTAGAGGAATAGGAGGAAGTAAAAGAGGACGAAGAAGATAAGAAGAAAAAGAAAGAAGAAGAAAGAAAAAGAGAATAAGAAGGAGGAAAAGAAGAAAAGAGAAATTTATGCACATCCTTTGTTCTTAAACGGACTTAATGAAAACCACAAAAAGCAAATTCAAGATGTTCCAATCACAAAGAGAGAGAGAGAGAGAGAGAGAGAGAGAGAGAGAGAGAGAGAGAGAGGGAGAGAGAGTGTGTGTGTGTGTGTCATAGGTCTCATGGACTTTATTTGATGAATACGAGGTTAAGTTATCATACTGGTCATCGTGATGCTACAATCGATCAGACTGCTTTAGTTATTTAAGTCATCATGCTAAGTCAATCACAAGGCAATTACCACACACTGTATCATACTCGTTAAAGCAACATACTATTAAAGTTATCATACTTAAGTTATCATACTCAACAAGGAAGGCATCATGCAAGTTTGCAATATTCCCATACACGTTATTTAATCACACTTCATAATGTCACCATAAGAATCGAGGCGATCATACTTAAGGTTCATTCATCATACTTAAGGAGTTAAATAATCGTCATACAGTGGATTAAGTCATCTTACTAAGGGATTAAAAATAATACATCAAATTAAGTCATCATACTTAAGTCGTTAAATCATCATCATTCAGTGGGGTCTAAGTCATCATACTTAAGAAGGTAAGCATTCTACATACTGTGAATTAAGTCATCATACTAAAGGAATTAAGTCATTATACTAAAGGGATTAAGCCATCATCATACAGTGGGATAAAGTCATCATCATACAGTAGAGTTAAGTCATCATCATCAGTGGGGTTAAGCCTTCATTGACCCTCCAGAGGTTGAGTCATCATACTCAATGGGGTTAATCATCCTGAAATGACTACAACTCATGTTAGTTTTTCTCATCTCAACAAGTCGACCCCCCATCCAAGGCGGTCATCTTCATGTTGGTAAGGAGAACTCGAGGCAATAAAGTTTCATGTCCAGGTATTACAGGATTTCTCGATGTTTTGTGGCTGAGGGTCTTTCATTCATGTGTGTGTGTGTGTGTGTGTGTGCGTGCGTGTGCGTGCGCGTGTGTGTGTGTGTTAGATGTGACCAATTACCCCTCTTGACATATACTATATATTCACTGTCATATTTCCTGGTGTATAAAGAATTAATATACCAGTTGTGTGTATATATTTATGTATATGTTTGTGTATATATATGCTTGGATTAACAGAACATTACAAGACGTTTAATATAGAACCACAAAGACATGACTTAAATTAGTTATGGTGACTTTACAAGGATGAATGACTCCCACAATATAAATAACTGTATTTCCTTCCCTTAAATGTGACTCTGTTTACACGCACCCGATCGCACTCACACACACGCAGACACCCCCCCCACCCCCACCCAATACAGAGACACTTCCCACGTACACAAACCCCACCATACACACACGACACCCCACACACACACCCACATACACATAGACACCTACACAGACACACACCAGACACCTACACAGACACACACCAGACACCACCCTCACACTCTACACCCACACACTTACACCCACATCCCCCCAGAACCATAAACAGAACGAAGCTCAAAGGGGGGAAAGATGAGGAGCCTTCCCCGTGCACAATGCGACATAAAATAAGGTTAACATTGTCACGTGGGATTGTTTTTCCAACCTGACCTTCGTAAAACTGCATTGTGCTAAGTTACTTGTGATTTTCTCCGGCGATGTCCCGTATTTTATGTTTCGTAAGACCACACACACACTGAGAGGCGGTCGGGGAGGTGTGTTGGAGTCCTTACAGAGAATGGTGTTAATGCTGGAGTAAATGCTTTTAACAGGAAGCTGGCTGTACAGGTCATTACTGGAGGAGAGAGAGAGAGAGAGAGAGAGAGAGAGAGAGAGAGAGAGAGAGAGAGAGAGAGCTTGCATGATCAAATATTAAAACAAATAAGAATACGAGAACTGAATAAAGGAAAATGTGGGTGTATTTGGATATTCTTTCTTATATAACTGAACAACGAAAGAGAATTTAAACCCGTGTAAAAGGTTTGGATTCTAATATGTCTTACCATTAATACAAATATGATTCCATTTCAAGACATAATATCCTTATTTAATATGACACAACCTAACAAAAACACAATATTTAATCTTATTCAATTTGCAAGATAGTTTTAAACATCCAAGAATGAAACTCAAAAACAATATTATTATTTTCCGATTTTTTTTTTACAGAATCCCAGATAATATTTCACAATACTCAAGCTACTGGAATTATCATATTAAAATAGAAATTCAACAAATCTATAATTCTCAAGAGGTAAATTTGTGGATACACGTTAGAGGCAACACGTGGACAATGGAACCAGTCTCAGCGGTCAGGTGCTTAGGTGTGTGTGTGTATCGCTGATTGAAAACATAAAGTAGAAAATTCCGGCCATAAATCACCTTGGATAAGTAAGGGGCAAATATGGGTAGTTTGGCCGTAAAGTTGGAGGTTAATGGGGGTATTTACAGTCGTGTGGGGGTGGTTAACAAGCCGCCTACATGGTTCAGGTCATCCTCAAGTGAACACAAGATAGATTTCTCCACTACACAGGAAAACACGTATAACTTTTTTTTTTTTACTTTTTTTGTGTGTGTGTACGGTTTAAAAAGCCATTATGTAACCGGTGGAGAGAGAGAGAGAGAGAGAGAGAGAGAGAGAGAGAGAGAGAGAGAGAGGCACTTTTTAAAAAAATCTCTCACAGAATTAAAGATTATTTTATTTTGTTAGTTGACATAGAAAGAGACAAAGGAAAAAAAGCTAAAAAAAATAGAGAAAAAAACGAAAAATATAAATAAAAAAGTAAGAGGAAAAAAAGAGACACAGAAATAAAGACTTTTAAAAAGCATCTCAAGTCAGTTTAAAAACCATTTATCTATTTATGAGACATTTTGATCTGTAGTAAATGAAATGTACACACTGAGGCGGCCATTTTTCCTCGCTCTATGAGACACTAAATGCATCAGCCGAGTTAGAAAGTAAATAGAGATTAATAAAAAGTAAATGTTGGTGACTTAAAACAACAAATACATATTACGCCCTACCAAATTTCCCTTAAATACGGTAAAGTCCTAAAGTCCCCAATTTTCCCCGGTAAAAGTTCCCAAAAGTCCCTAAATTTTCCCTTAAATACGGTAAACAAGTCCCACAAGTCCCCAATTTTCCCTTAAATACAGTAAACAGTTCCCCAAAATCACTACGTCTCCATAAACAAAGTAAACAGGTCCCAAATAGTCATAGTAATTAGTGTTTAATGCCGTAAATTATCAAAATATTATGAGAAAAAAATCATTAGTACACTTAAAAGTATTATAATGATAGCCTAAGTACAGATAGAGCATTATAATGATAGCCTAAGTACAGATAGAGCATTATAATGATAGCCTAAGTACAGATAGAGCATTATAATGATAGCCTAAGTACAGATATAGCATTATAATGATAGCCTAAGTACAGATAAAGCATTATAATGATAGCCTAAGTACAGATAGAGCATTATAATGATAGCCGAAGTACAGATAGAGCATTATAATGATAGCCTAATTACAGATAGAGCATTATAATGATAGCCTAAGTACAGATAGAGTATTATAATGATAGCCTAAGTACAGATAGAGCATTATAATGATAGCCTAAGTACAGAATAGAGCATTATAATATTTCCAAATCATGTCCAGTATATGGAACAAAGTATTATATTAACTAAAAAAAATAGCCATTGTAAAGTAGAGAATATTATACTAATTCGAAAATATATCAATATAAAGTGAAAAACAATATGATAATTCCCAAAATATAGCCGTAATAAAATACAGAGCTTTATGCTATTTCCCCCAAACAACCAGAGTATAATGATCCTTTAAAAGAACAACAAGATTCTATTGTACAGTATGAAGCATTATAATAATACCTTTATATAAGACAGAGCATAATAATTAAAAACACAACTATATACTCTATGACCTTTTCCTCAAGCAGAATTCCTCCAGTGCATGACAAACCATAAATGATAATCAGTCAGTGTAGAGATGAGGTTGCATATGAACATTGTGGCGGTAGGCAGTAACATAAGCGAGGTCGTCATGCAAGGACATGGTGTGGGGATAACGCACGATTGACGAGGCAGTCAGGTTAAGGTGTCAAAATGACCCACAACTGCGAGGTGGGTGGGAGGTGTGTGTGTGTTTGTGTGTGTGTGTGTGTGTAGAAGGGATGTGTGTGGGGAAGAGCATGTGTGTGTGCCATAAACTACATCTCTCTGCGTGTTCCCTTTCTTGTTTTGGGGCTGGAAGAAAAGTATAAGAGGGTAAGGAGGAGGAGGAAGAGGAGGAGGATCAGAAGGATGAGTAACAAAAAATGATTTCTCGTCTTCCTCCTGCAAGATGAAGAAGAAAGAAGGAAGGAAAAATGGAAGAAAGAAGAAAGTAGGACAACATTGATTACTGATTCTCTTTCTCCTCCTACTGGAAGAGGAAGAGGCGTTTATGAGGTGGAGGGCAACGAGGATGAAAGACTTCTTCCTGAGGTATGGGCGGGTGAAGAGGAGGAGGAGGAGGAGGAGGAGAGAGATGACGAGGAGGATACAGTAAAACAAGGAAAAATACGAAGATCGAAAGGCGGACTAAAGGAAGCTAAGACCAGAGAAAAAAAAAGTTCGAATCAGTGTTAAAGATCCCGTGAGGAGTATCAGGAAAAGATCTACCGTACTCCTCCTCCTCCTACGCCCTTTCAGGAGTGAGAGAAGTGAGTGATCGAGGGAGGAGATAAACATATACCCCGGGTACTCCTTCAGGTAGGTGTGCCGGAGCAAAGATGGATTCTCGTTCAGTGAGGTGAGAGATGAGTAGAGGAGAAACACGTAAACTATTCCAACGAAGAAACATTTTTACTACAAAAACACTACATTCAGAGGTACGGGACTTAAATAAAAATATCACCAAGCTTCTAAACTACAAATTATTTCCCTACAAGGACACTCAGACTCTAAGCTATACTCAGGATGGAAACACTAACTGATTACAGTACAAAAATTTCTTAACTGCAAATGTACTCCTTATTAATGTAGACTTTACAAAGGTACTCCTTATTAATGTAGACTTTACAAATGTACTCCTTATTAATGTAGACTTTACAAAGGTACTCCTTATTAATGTAGACTTTACAAAGGTACTCCTTATTAATGTAGACTTTACAAAGGTACTCCTTATTAATGTAGACTTTACAAATGTACTCCTTATTAATGTAGACTTTACAAAGGTACTCCTTATTAATGTAGACTTTACAAAGGTACTCCTTATTAATGTAGACTTTACAAAGGTACTCCTTATTAATGTAGACTTTACAAAGGTACTCCTTATTAATGTAGACTTTACAAAGGTACTCCTTATTAATGTAGACTTTACAAAGGTACTCCTTATTAATGTAGACTTTACAAAGGTACTCCTTATTAATGTAGACTTTACAAAGGTACTCCTTATTAATGTAGACTTTACAAAGGTACTCCTTATTAATGTAGACTTTACAAAGGTACTCCTTATTAATGTAGACTTTACAAAGGTAATCCTTATTAATGTAGACTTTACAAAGGTACTCCTTATTAATGTAGACTTTACAAAGGTACTCCTTATTAATGTAGACTTTACAAAGGTACT
>NW_024746614.1:0-26825 GCF_018991925.1 Homarus americanus | reverse complement strand
ACCGTAGTGGGTGAGGTGTTGATTATATGTAAAAGTCCGCGTCCTTTATTGGGCTAATAAAATATATATGGATCCTCGCGTTTCGAAGCCGCATTCGGTAAAACGTTGCTCTGATCACCTAAGCGGCACGGGTGGTCCCCATTAGAGGTTCACGGCGCCATAAGCTCGTTGAACAGGCTTTGTGTGAAATATAGTAGAGTCTAGGACTGCTTTTATTGTCCTGGTTGCCCAGAGTTAGCGTTCCCCGGTCACAATTATAAGATCGTTGGTTCAAATCCTGTTGGGGTGAGGTGTTGATTATATGTAGAAGTCCGCCTGCTTTATTGGGCTAATGAAATATATATGGATCCTCGTGTTTCCGAGCCGGATTTGGTAACACGTTGCAATTATCACCTAAGCGGCAAAGGTGGTCCCCTATTGTGGTTCACGGTGCCATAAGCTCATTGAACAGGCTTTGTGTGAAATATAACAGAGTCTAGGACTGCTTATAGTGTCCTCGTGGCCCATAGGTAGCATTCCTCGGTCACAATTATAAGATCGTGGGTTTAAATCCTGGTGGGGTGAGGTGTTGATTATATGTAGAAGTCCGCGTGCTTTATTGGGCTAATGAAATATATATGGATCCTCGTGTTTCGAAGCCGCATTTGGTAAAACGTTGCTCTGATCACCTAAGCGGCACGGGTGGTCCCCATTCGAGGTCTATGGCGCTACAAGGTCGTTGAACAGGCTTTGTGAAAATATAGTAGAGTCTAGACTTGCTTTAGTGTCCCGGTGGCCCAGAGGTAGCGTTCCCCGGTCACACCAGGAAGATCATGGTTTCGGAATCCTGGGTGGGGGTGAGGTTGATTATACGGTAGTCATGGCTTGGCCAGAAAATGAAATATATATGGATCCTCGTGGTTTTGAAGTCAAGATTTGGTAAAAAACGTTGCTCTGATCAATTTACGCAGCACGGGTGGTCCCCATTAGAGGTTCACGGCGGCATAAGGTCGTTGAACAGGCTTTGTGTGAAATATAGTAGAGTCTACGAATGCTTTTATTGTCCTGTTGGCCCAGAGGTAGCGTTCCCCGGTCACAATTATAAGATCATGGGTTCGAATCCTGGTGGGGTGAGGCGTTGATTATATGTAGAAGTCCGCGTGCATTATTGGGCTAATGATATATATATGGATCCTCGTGTTTCGAAACCGCATTTGGTAAAGCGTCGCTCTGATCACCTAAGCGGCACGGGTGGTCCCCTATAGTGGTTCACAGCGCTATAAGCTCGTTTAACAGGCTTTGTGTGAAATATAGTAGAGTCTAGGACTGCTTTTATTGTCCTGGTGGCCCAGAGGTAGTATACCCCGGTCACAATTATAAGATTGTGGGTTTGAATCCTGGTGGGGTGAGGTGTTGATTATATGTAGAAGTCCGAGTGCTTTATTGGGCTAATGAAATATATATGGATCCTCGTGTTTCCAAGCCGGATTTGGTAAAACGTTGTTTCGATCACATAAGCGGCACGGGTGGTCTCCTATTAGAGTTCACGCGCCTATAAGCTCGCTGGAACAGATGTGTGAAATATAGCAGAGTCTAGGACTGCTTTTAGTGTCCTGGTGGCCCAGAGGTAGCATATTCCCGTCACTATATGATCGCGGGTTTGAATCCTGTAGGGGAGTGTTGATTTATATGTAGAAGTCCGAGTGATTTATTGGGCTAATGAAATATATATGGATCCTCGTGTTTCCAAGTCGGATTTGGTAAAACGTTGCTCTGATCACCTAAGTGGCACAGGTGGTCCCCATTAGAGGTTCACGGTGCCATAAGCCCGTTGAACAGGCTTTGTGTGAAATATAGCAGAGTCTAGGAATGCTTTTATTGTCCTGGTGGCCCAGAGGTAGCGTCCCCCGGTCACAATTATAAGATCGTGGGTTCAAATCTGCAGGGTGAGTGTGCTGATTATATGTAGAAGTCCGCGTATTATTGGGCTATTAAAATATATATGGATCCTCGTGTTTCGAAGCCGCATTCGGTAAAAGGTTGCTCTGATCACCTAAGCGGCACGGGTGGTCCCCATTAGAGGTTCACGGCGCCATAAGCTCGTTGAACAGGCTTTGTGTGAAATATAGTAGAGTCTAGGACTGATTTTATTGTGCTGGTGTCCCAGAGGTAGCATAGCCCGGTCACAATTATAAGATCGTGGGTTTGAATCCTGGTGGGGTGAGGTGTTGATTATATGTAGAAGTCCGCGTGCTCTATTGGGCTAATGAAATATATATGGACCCTCGTGTTTTGAAGCCGCATTTGGTAAAACGTTTCGCTGATCACCTAAGTGGCCAGGGTGGTCCCCATTAGAGGTTCACGGCGCCATAAGCTCGTTGAACAGGCTTTGTGAAAATATAGCAGAGTCTAGGACTGCTTTTTTTTCCTGGTGGCCCAGAGGTAGCGTTCCCCGGTCACAATTATAAGATCTTGGGTTTAAATCCTGGTGGGGTGAGGTGTTGATTATATGTTGAAGTCCGCGTGCTTTATTGGGCTAATGAAATATATATAGATTCTCCTGTTTCGAAGCCGCATTTGGTAAAACGTTGCTCTGATCACCTAGGTGGCACGGGTGTTCCCCATTAGAGGTTCACGACGCCATAAGCTCGTTGAACAGGCTTTGTGTGAAATATAGCAGAGTCTAGGACTGCTTTTATTGTCCTGGTGGCCCAGAGGTAGCGTTCCCCGGTCACAATTATAAGTTCGTGGCTTCAAATCCTGGTGGGGTGAGGCGTTGATTATATGTAGAAGTCTGCGTGCGTTATTGGGCTAATGAAATATATATGGATCCTCGGGTTTTGAAGCCGCATTTGGGTAAACGTTGCTCTGATCACCTAAGCGGCACGGGTAGTCCCCTATAGTGGTTCACGGCGCCATAAGCTCGTTGAACAGGCTTTGTGTGAAATATAGCAGAGTCTAGGAATGCTTTTATTGTCCTGGTGGCCCACAGGTAGCGTCCCCCGGTCACAAATATAAGATCGTGGGTTCAAATCTTGGTGGGGTGAGGTGTTGATTATATGTAGAAGTCCGCGTGCTTTATTGGGCTATTAAAATATATATGGATCCTCGTGTTTCGAAGCCTCATTCGGTAAAAGGTTGCTCTGATCACCTAAGCGGCACGGGTGGTCCCCATTAGAGGTTCACGGCGCCATAAGCTCGTTGAACTGGCTTTGTGTGAAATATAGTAGAGTCTAGGACTGCTTTTATTGTGCTGGTGTCCCAGAGGTAGCATAGCCCGGTCACAATTATAAGATCGTGGGTTTGAATCCTGGTGGGGTGAGGTGTTGATTATATGTAGAAGTCCGCGTGCTTTATTGGGCTAATGAAATATATATGGACCCTCGTGTTTTGAAGCCACATTTGGTAAAATGTTGCTCTGATCACCTAAGCGGCACAGGTGGTCCCCATTAGAGGTTCACGGCGCCATAAGCTCGTTGAACAGGCTTTGTGTGAAATTTAGCAGAGTCTAGGACTGCTTTTTTTTCCTGGTGGCCCAGAGGTAGCGTTCCCCGGTCACAATTATAAGATCTTGGGCTTAAATCCTGGTGGGGTGAGGTGTTGATTATATGGTTGTGTCCCGGCCATTAGCTAATGAAATATAGCAGGATCCTCGTGTTTCGAGCCGGATTTGGTGAAACGTTGCTCTGATCACCTAAGCGGGACGGGTGGTCCCTATTAGAGGTTCATGGCGCCATAAGCTCGTTGAACAGGCTTTGTGTGAAATATAGCAGAGTCTAGGACTGCTTTTATTGTCCTGGTGGCCCAGAGGTAGCGTTCCCCTTTCACAATTATAAGATCGTGGGTTTAAATCCTGGTGGGGTGAGGCGTTGATTATATGCAGAAGTCTGCGTGCTTTATTGGGCTAATGAAATATATATGGATCCTCGGGTTTCAGTTTGATTAAAATGCTTGCTCTGATCACCAAGCGGCACGGGGTGGTCCCTTATAGTGGTTCACGCGCCATAAGCTCGTTGAACAGGCTTTGTGTGAAATATTGCAGAGTCTAGGACTGCTTTTATTGTCCTAGTGGCCCAGAGGTAGCGTTCCACGGTCAAAATTTTAAGATCGTTGGTTGAAATCCTGGTGGGGTGAGGTGTTCATTATATGTAGAAGTTCGCGTGCTTTATTGGGCTCATGAAATATATATGGATCCTCCTGTTTCGAAGCCGCATTTGGTAAAACGTTGTTATGATCACCTAAGCGGCACGGGTGGTCCCCATTAGATGTTCACGGTGCCATAAGCCCGTTGAACAGGCTTTGTGTGAAATATAGCTGAGTCTAGGACTGCTTTTATTGTCCTGGTGGCCCAGAGGCAGCGTTCCCCGGTCACAATTAGAAGATCATGGGTACGAATCCTGGTGGGGTGAGGTGTTGATTATATGTAGAAGCCGCGTGCTTTATTGGGAATGAAATATATATGGATCCTCGTGTTTTGAAGCCGCATTTGGTAAAACGTTGCTCTGATCACCTAAGCAGCACGGGTGGTCCCCATTAGAGGTTCACGACGCCATAAGCTCGTTGAACAGGCTTTGTGTGAACTATAGTAGAGTCTAGGACTGCTTTTATTGTACTGGTGGCCCAGAGGTAGCATACCCCGGTCACAATTATAAGATCGTGGGTTTGAATCCTAGTGGGGTGAGGTGTTGATTATATGTAGAAGTCCGCGTGCTTTATTGGGCTAATGAAATATATATGGACCCTCGTTTTTTGAAGCCGCATTTGGTAAAACGTTGCTCTGATCACCTAAGCGGCACGGGTGGTCCCCATTAGAGGTTCACGGCGCCATAAGCTCATTGAACAGGCTTTGTGTGAAATATAGCAGAGTCTAGGACTGCTTTTTGTGTCCTGGTGGCCCAGAGGTAGCGTTCCCCGGTCACAATTATAAGATCTTGGGTTTAAATCCTGGTGGGGTGAGGTGTTGATTATATGTAGAAGTCCGCGTGCTTTATTGGGCTAATGAAATATATATGGATTATCCTGTTTCGAAGCCGCATTAGGTAACACGTTGCTCTGATCACCTAAGTGGCACGGGTGGTCCCCATTAGAGGTTCACGACGCCATAAGCTCGTTGAACAGACTTTGTGTGAAATATAGTAGAGTCTAGGACTGCTTTTATTGTCCTGGTGGCCCAGAGGTAGCGTCCCCCGGTCACAATTATAAGATTGTGGCTTCAAATCCTGGTGGGGTGAGGCGTTGATTATATGTAGAAGTCTGCGTGCTTTATTGGGCTAATGAAATATATATGGATCCTCGGGTTTCGAAGCCGCATTTGGTTAAACGTTGCTCTCATCACCTAAGCGGCACGGGTGGTCCCCTATAGTGGTTCACAGCATCATAAGCTCGTTGAACAGTCTTTGTGTGAAATATAGTAGAGTCTAGGACTGCTTTTATTGTCCTGGTGGCCCAGAGTTAGCGTCCCCCGGTCACAATTATAAGATTGTGGCTTCAAATCCTGGTGGGGTGAGGCATTGATTATATGTAGAAGTCCGCGTGCTTTATTGGGCTAATGAAATATATATGGATACTTGTGTTTCGAAGCCGCATTTGGTAAAACGTTGCTCTGATCACCTAAGCCGCACGGGTGGTCCCCTATAGTGGGTCACCTCGCCATAAGCTCGTTGAACAGGCTTTGTGTGAAATATAGTAGAGTCTAGGACTGCTTTTATTGTCCTTGTGGCCCAGAGGTAGCATACCCCGGTCACAATTATAAGATTGTGGGTTTGAATCTTGGTGGGGTGAGGTGTTGATTATATGTAGAAGTCCGAGTGCTTTATTGGGCTAATGAAATATATATGGATCCTCGTGTTTCCAAGCCGGATTTGGTAAAACGTTGCTCTGATCACCTAAGCGGCACGGATGGTCCCCATTAGAGGTTCATGGCGCCATAAGCTCGTTGAACAGGCTTTGTGTGAAATATAGCAGAGTCTAGGACTGCTTTTATTGTCCTGGTGGCCCAGAGGTAGAGTTCCCCTGTCACAATTAGAAGATCGTGGGTTCGAATCCTGGTGGGGTGAGGGTTGATTATATGTAAAAGTCCGCGTGCTTTATTGGGCTAATGAAATATATATGGATCCTCGTGTTTCGAAGCCGCATTTGGTAAAACGTTGCTCTGATCACCTAAGCGGCACGGGTGGTCCCCATTAGAGGTTCACGGCGCCATAAGCTCGTTGAACAGGCTTTGTGTGAAATATAGCAGAGTCTAGGACTGCTTTTATTGTCCTGGTGGCCCAGAGGTAGCGTTCCCCGGTCACAGTTATAAGATCGTGGCTTCAAATCCTGGTGGGGTGAGGCGTTGATTATATGTAGAAGTCCGCGTGCTTTAATGGGCTAATGAAATTTATATGGATCCTTGTGTTTCCAAGCCGGATTTGGTAAAACGTTGCTCTGATCACCTAAGCGGCATGGATGGTCCCCATTAGAGATTCGCAGCGCCATAAGCTCGTTGAACAGGCTTTTTGTGAAATATAGCAGAGTCTAGCACTGCTTTTATTGTCCTGGTAGCCCAGAGGTAGCGTTCCCCGGTCACAATTATAGATTGTGGCTTCAAATCCTGGTGGGGTGAGGCATTGATTATATGTAGAAGTCCGCGTGCTTTATTGGGCTAATGAAATATATATGGATCCTTGTGTTTCGCAGCCGCATTTGGTAAAACGTTGCTCTGATCACCTAAGCGGCACGGGTGGTCCCCTATAGTGGTTCACAGCGCCATAAGGTCGTTGAACAGGCTTTGTGTGAAATATAGTAGAGTCTAGGACTGCTTTTATTGTCCTTGTGGCCCAGAGGTAGCATACCCCGGTCACAATTATAAGATTGTGGGTTTGAATCCTAGTGGGGTGAGGTGTTGATTATATGTAGAAGCCGCGTGCTTTATTGGGGAATGAAATATATATGGATCCTCGTGTTTTGAAGCCGCATTTGGTAAAACGTTGCTCTGAACACTTAAGCAGCACGGGTGGTCCCCATTAGAGGTTCACGGCGGCATAAGGTCGTTGAACAGGCTTTGTGTGAAATATAGTAGAGTCTACGAATGCTTTTATTGTCCTGTTGGCCCAGAGGTAGCGTTCCCCGGTCACAATTATAAGATCGTGGGTTCGAATCCTGGTGGGGTGAGGCGTTGATTATATGTAGAAGTCCGCTGCGCATTATTAAAGCACGAAATACAGGTGATCCTCGCGTCAAACCAAGATTTGGTAAAGCTGCCGCCTGATCACCTAAGCGCACGGGTGGTCCCCTCATGCGGTTCACAGCGCCATAAGCCTGCTTAACAGGCTTTGTGTGAAATATAGCAGAGTCTAGGACTGCTTTTATTGTCCTGGTGGCCCAGGAGGTAGCATACCCGGTCACAATTATAAGATTGTGGGTTTGAATCCTGGTGTGAGGTGCTGATTATATGTAGAAGTCCCAGTGCTTTATTGGGCTAATGAAATATATATGGATCCTCGTGTTTCCAAGCCGGATTTGGTAAAACGTTGCTCTGATCACATAAGCGGCACGGGTGGTCCCCATTAGAGGTTCAATGCGCCATAAGCTCGCTGAACAGGATGTGTGAAATATAGCAGAGTCTAGGACTGCTTTTAGTGTCCTGGTGGCCCAGAGGTAGCATACCCCGGTCACAATTATATGATCGTGGGTTTGAATCCTGGTAGGGTGAGGTGTTGATTATATGTAGAAGTCCGAGTGATTTATTGGGCTAATGAAATATATATGGATCCTCGTGTTTCCAAGCCGGATTTGGTAAAACGATGCTCTGATCACCTAAGTGGCACAGGTGGTCCCCATTAGAGGTTCATGGCGCCATAAGTTCGTTGAACAATCTTTGTGTGAAATATAGTAGAGTCTAGGACTGCTTTTATTGTCCTGGTGGCCCAGAGGTAACATACCCCGGTCACAATTATAAGATCGTGGGTTTGAATCCTAGTGGGGTGAGGTGTTGATTATATGTAAAAGTCCGCGTCCTTTATTGGGCTAATAAAATATATATGGATCCTCGCGTTTCGAAGCCGCATTCGGTAAAACGTTGCTCTGATCACCTAAGCGGCACGGGTGGTCCCCATTAGAGGTTCACGGCGCCATAAGCTCGTTGAACAGGCTTTGTGTGAAATATAGTAGAGTCTAGGACTGCTTTTATTGTCCTGGTTGCCCAGAGGTAGCGTTCCCCGGTCACAATTATAAGATCGTTGGTTCAAATCCTGTTGGGGTGAGGTGTTGATTATATGTAGAAGTCCGCCTGCTTTATTGGGCTAATGAAATATATATGGATCCTCGTGTTTCCGAGCCGGATTTGGTAACACACGCTGTTCTTATCACTCAAGCGGCAAAGGTGGTCCCTATTGTGGTTCACGCAGCCATAAGCTCATTGAACAGGCTTTGTGTGAAATATAACAGAGTCTAGACTGCTTATAGTGTCCTGGTGGGGTGAGGTGTTGATTATATGTGAAGTCCTGAGCGCTTTACGGCTACACGAAATATAAGGCGGATCTCGCCGTATTCCAAGCCAGATTTGGTAAAACGTTGCTCTGATCACCTGCTTAACGGTGGTCCCCATTAGAGGTTCACGGCGCCATAAGCTCGCTGAACAGGCTTTGTGTGAAATATAGCAGAGTCTAGGACTGCTTTTATTGTCCTGGTGGCCCAGAGGTAGCGTTCCCCGGTCATAATTATAAGATCGTGGCTTCAAATCCTGGTGGGGTGAGGCATTGATTATATGTAGAAGTCTGCGTGCGTTATTGGGCTAATGAAATATATATGGATCCTCGGGTTTTGAAGCCGCATTTGGGTAAACGTTGCTCTGATCACCTAAGCGGCACGGGTGGTCCCCTATAGTGGTTCACGACGCCATAAGCTCGTTGAACAGGCTTTGTGTGAAATATAGCAGAGTCTAGGACTGCTTTTATTGTCCTAGTGGCCCAGAGGTAGCGTTCCCCGGTCAAAATTTTAAGATCGTTGGTTGAAATCCCCGTGGGGTGAGGTGTTGATTATATGTAGAAGTTCGCGTGCTTTATTGGGCTCATGAAATATATATGGATCCTCCTGTTTCGAAGCCGCATTTGGTAAAACGTTGTTATGATCACCTAAGCGGCACGGGTGGTCCCCATTAGATGTTCACGGTGCCATAAGCCCGTTGAACAGGCTTTGTGTGAAATATAGCAGAGTCTAGGACTGCTTTTATTGTCATGGTGGCCCAGAGGCAGCGTTCCCCGGTCACAATTAGAAGATCATGGGTACGAATCCTGGTGGGGTGAGGTGTTGATTATATGTAGAAGCCGCGTGCTTTATTGGGGAATGAAATATATATGGATCCTCGTGTTTTGAAGCCGCATTTGGTAAAACGTTGCTCTGATCACCTAAGCAGCACGGGTGGTCCCCATTAGAGGTTCACGGCGCCATAAGGTCGTTGAACAGGCTTTGTGTGAAATATAGTAGAGTCTACGAATGCTTTTATTGTCCTGTTGGCCCAGAGGTAGCGTTCCCCGGTCACAATTATAAGATCGTGGCTTCAAATCCTGGTTGGGTGAGGCGTTGATTATATGTAGAAGTCCGCGTGCTTTTTTGGGCTAATGAAATATATATGGATCCTCGTGTTTCGAAGCCGCATTTGGTAAAACGTTGCTCTGATCACCTAAGTGGCACGGGTGGTCCCCATTAGAGGTTCACGACGCCATAAGTTCGTTGAACAGGCTTTGTGTGAACTATAGTAGAGTCTAGGACTGCTTTTATTGTACTGGTGGCCCAGAGGTAGCATACCCCGGTCACAATTATAAGATTGTGGGTTTGAATCCTGGTGGGGTGAGGTGTTTGTTATATATAGAAGTCCGACTGCTATATTGGGCTAATGAAATATATATGGATCCTCGTGTTTCCAAGCCGGATTTGGTAAAACGTTGCTCTGATCACATAAGCGGCACGGGTGGTCCCCATTAGAGGTTCACTGCGCCATAAGCTCGTTGAACAGGATTTGTGTGAAATATAGCAGAGTCTAGGACTACTTTTAGTGTCCTGGTGGCCCAGAGGTAGCATACCCCGGTCACAATTATAAGATCGTGGGTTTGAATCCTAGTGGGGTGAGGTGTTGATTATATGTAGAAGTCCGCGTGCTTTATTGGGCTAATGAAATATATATGGATTATCCTGTTTCGAAGCCGCATTAGGTAACACGTTGCTCTGATCACCTAAGTGGCACGGGAGGTCCCCATTAGAGGTTCAAGACGCCATAAGCTCGTTGAACAGACTTTGTGTGAAATATAGCAGAGTCTAGAACTGCTTTTATTGTCCTGGTTGCCCAGAGGTAGCGTTCCCCGGTCAGAATTATAAGATCGTGGCTTCAAATCCTGGTGGGGTGAGGCGTTCATTATATGTAGAAGTCTGCGTGCTTTATTGGGCTAATGAAATATATATGGATCCTCGGGTTTCGAAGCCGCATTTGGTTAAACGTTGCTCTCATCACCTAAGCGGCACGGGTGGTCCCCTATAGTGGTTCACAGCATCATAAGCTCGTTGAACCGTCTTTGTGTGAAATATAGTAGAGTCTAGGACTGCTTTTATTGTCCTGGTGGCCCAGAGTTAGCGTCCCCCGGTCACAATTATAAGATTGTGGCTTCAAATCCTGGTGGGGTGAGGCATTGATTATATGTAGAAGTCCGCGTGGTTTATTGGGCTAATGAAATATATATGGATACTTGTGTTTCGAAGCCGCATTTGGTAAAACGTTGCTCTGATCACCTAAGCCGCACGGGTGGTCCCCTATAGTGGGTCACCTCGCCATAAGCTCGTTGAACAGGCTTTGTGTGAAATATAGTAGAGTCTAGGACTGCTTTTATTGTCCTTGTGGCCCAGAGGTAGCATACCCGGGTCACAATTATAAGATTGTGGGTTTGAATCTTGGTGGGGTGAGGTGTTGATTATATGTAGAAGTCCGAGTGCTTTATTGGGCTAATGAAATATATATGGATCCTCGTGTTTCCAAGCCGGATTTGGTAAAACGTTGCTCTGATCACCTAAGCGGCACGGATGGTCCCCATTAGAGGTTCATGGCGCCATAAGCTCGTTGAACAGGCTTTGTGTGAAATATAGCAGAGTCTAGGACTGCTTTTATTGTCCTGGTGGCCCAGAGGTAGAGTTCCCCGGTCACAATTAGAAGTTCGTGGGTTCGAATCCTGGTGGGGTGAGGTGTTGATTATATGTAAAAGTCCGCGTGCTTTATTGGGCTAATGAAATATATATGGATCCTCGTGTTTCGAAGCCGCATTTGGTAAAACGTTGCTCTGATCACCTAAGCGGCACGGGTGGTCCCCATTAGAGGTTCACGGCGCCATAAGCTCGTTGAACAGGCTTTGTGTGAAATATAGCAGAGTCTAGGACTGCTTTTATTGTCCTGGTGGCCCAGAGGTAGCGTTCCCCGGTCACAGTTATAAGATCGTGGCTTCAAATCCTGGTGGGGTGAGGCATTGATTATATGTAGAAGTCCGCGTGCTTTAATGGGCTAATGAAATTTATATGGATCCTTGTGTTTCCAAGCGGGATTTGGTAAAACGTTGCTCTGATCACCTAAGCGGCATGGATGGTCCCCATTAGAGGTTCGCAGCGCCATAAGCTCGTTGAACAGGCTTTTTGTGAAATATAGCAGAGTCTAGCACTGCTTTTATTGTCCTGGTGGCCCAGAGTTAGCGTTCCCCTGTCACAATTATAAGATTGTGGCTTCAAATCCTGGTGGGGTGAGGCATTGATTATATGTAGAAGTCCGCGTGCTTTATTGGGCTAATGAAATATATATGGATCCTGTGCCTCTGCAGTCAAGATTTGGTAAAAAATCGTTGCTCTGATCACCTGGGGCACGTGGTGGTCCCCTATAGTGGTTCACATAAGGTCGTTAGGCTTTGTGTGAAATAGCAGAGTCTAGGACTGCTTTTATTGTCCTTAGGCTCCAGAGGTAAGATACCCCGGTCACAATTATAAGATCATGGGTTTGAATCCTGGTGGGGTGAGGTGTGTTGATTATATGTAGAAGTCCGAGTGCTTTATTGGGCTAATGAAATATATATGGATCCTCGTGTTTCCAAGCCAGATTTGGTAAAACGTTGCTCTGATCACCTAAGCGGCACGGGTGGTGCCCATTAGAGGTTCATGGCGCCATAAGCTCGTTGAACAGGCTTTTTGTGAAATATAGCAGAGTCTCGGACTGCTTTAATTGTCCTGGTGGCCCAGAGGTAGCGTTCCCCGGTCACAGTTATAAGATCGTGGCTTCAAATCCTGGTGGGGTGAGGTGTTGATTATATGTAGAAGTCCGCGTGCTTTATTGGGCTAATGAAATATATATGGATCCTCGTGTTTCGAAGCCGCATTTGGTAAAACGTTGCTCTGATCACCTAAGCGGCTCGGATGGACCCCATTAGAGGTTCGCAGCGCCATAAGCTCGTTGAACAGGCTTTTTGTGAAATATAGCAGAGTCTAGGACTGCTTTTATTGACCTGGTGGCCCAGAGGTAGCGTTCCCCGATCACAATTATAAGATTGTGGGTTTAAATCCTGGTGGGGTGAGGTGTTGATTATGTAGAAGTCCGCATGCTTTATTTGGCTAATGAAATATATATGGATCCTCGTGTTTCGAAGCCGCATTTGGTAAAACGTTGCTCTCATCACCTAAGCGGCACGGGTGGTCCCCATTAGAGGTTCACGGCGCCATAAGCTCGTTGAACAGGCTTTGTGTGAAATATAGTAGAGTCTAGGACTGCTTTTATTGTCCTTGTGGCCCAGAGGTAGCATACCCCGGTCACAATTATACGATTGTGGGTTTGAATCCTGGTGGGGTGAGGTGTTGATTATATGTAGAAGTCCGAGTGCTTTATTGGGCTAATGAAATATATGTGGATCCTCGTGTTTCCAAGCCGGATTTGGTAAAACGTTGCTCTGATCACCTAAGCGGCACGGGTGGTCCCCATTAGAGGTTCATGGCGCCATAAGCTCGTTGAACAGGCTTTGTGTAAAATATAGCAGAGTCTAGGACTGCTTTTATTGTCCTGGTGGCCCAGAGGTAGCGTTCCCCGGTCACAATTAGAAGATCGTGGGTTCGAATCCTGGTGGGGTGAGGTGTTGATTATATGTAAAAGTCCGCGTGCTTTATTGGGCTAATGAAATATATATGGAGCCTCGTGTTTTGAAGCGGCATTTGGTAAAACGTTGCTCTGATCACCTAAGCGGCACGGGTGGTCCCTATTAGAGGTTCACGGCGCCATAAGCTCGCGAACAGGCTTTGTGTGAAATATAGCAGAGTCTAGGACTGCTTTTATTGTCCTGGTGGCCCAGAGGTAGCGTTCCCTGTCACAATTATAAGATCGTGGGTTCAAATCCTGGTGGGGTGAGGTGTTGATTAAATGTAGAAGTCCGCGTGCTTTATTGGGCTAATGAAATATATATGGATCCTTCTTGTTTCGAAGCCGCATTTGGTAAAATGTTGGTCTGATCACCTAAACAGCACGGGTGGTCCCCATTAGAGGTTCACGCCATAAGCTGGTTGAACAGGCTTTGTGTGAAATATAGCAGAGTCTAGGACTGCTTTTATTGTCCTGGTGGCCCAGAGGTAGCGTTCCCCGGTCACAATTATAAGATCGTGGTTTTCAATCCTGGTGGGGTGAGGTGTTGATTATATGTAGAAGTCCGCGTGCTCTCTTGGGCTAATGAAATATATATGGATCCTCGTTTTTCGAAGCCGGATTTAGTAAAACGTTACTCTGAACATCTAAGCGGCACTGGTGGTCCTCATTAGAGGTTCACGGCGCCATAAGCTTGTTGAACAGGCTTTGTGTGAAATATAACAGAGTCTAGATCGCTTTACTGTCCTGGTGACAGAGGTAGCGCTCCCCGGTCACAGTTATAAGATCGTGGGTTTTTAAATCCCTGGTGGGTGAGGCGTTGATTATATGTAGAAGTCCGCGTGCTTTACAGGGCTAATGAAATATATATGGATCCTCGTGTTTCCAAGCTGGATTTGGTAAAACGTTGCTCTGATCACCTAAGCGGCACGGTGGTCCCCATTAGAGGTTCATGGCGTCATAAGGTCGTTGAACAGGCTTTGTGTGAAATATAGTAGAGTCTAGGACTGCTTTTATTGTCCTGGTGGCCCAGAGATAGCGTTCCCCGGTCACAATTATAAGATCGTGGGTTCAAATCCTGGTGGGGTAAGGTTTTGATTATATGTAGAAGTCTGCCTACTTTATTGGGCTAATGAAATATATATGTATCTTTGTGTTTCGAAGCCGCATTTGGTAAAACGTTGCTCTGGTCACCTAAGCGGCACGGGTGGTCCCGTTATAGTGGTTCACAGGGCCATAAGCTCGTCGAACAGGCTTTGTGTGAAATATAACAGAGTCTAGGACTGCTTATAGTGTCCTGGTGGCCCATAGGTAGCGTTCCTCGGTCACAATTATAAGATCGTGGGTTCGAATCCTGGTGGGGTGAGGCATTGATTATATGTAGAAGTCCGCTTGCTTTACAGGGCTAATGAAATATATATGGATCCTCGTGTTTCCAAGTCTGGATTTGGTAAAACGTTGCTCTGATCACCTAAGCGGTACGGTGGTCCCCAATAGTGGTTCATGGCGCCATAAGGTCGTTGAACAGGCTTTGTGTGAAATATAGTAGAGTCTAGGACTGCTTTTATTGTCCTGGTGGCCCAGAGGTAGCGTTCCCCGGTCACAATTATAAGATCGTGGGTTCAAATCCTGGTGGGGTGAGGTGTTGATTATATGTAGAAGTCTGCCTGCTTTATTGGGCTAATGAAATATATATGAATCTTAGTGTTTCGAAGCCGCATTTGGTAAAACGTTGCTCTGGTCACCTAAGCGGCACGGGTGGTCCCATTATAGTGGTTCACAGAGCCATAAGCTCGTTGAACAGGCTTTGTGTGAAATATAAGAGTCTAGGACTGCTTATAGTGTCCTGGTGGCCCAGAGGTAGCGTTCCTCGGTCACAATTATATGATCGTGGGTTCGAATCCTGGTGGAGTGAGGTGTTGATTATATGTAGAAGTCCGCGTGCTCTATTGGGCTAATGAAATATATATGGATACTTGTGTTTCGAAGCCGGATTTGGTAAAACGTTGCTCTGATCACCTAAGTGGCACGGATGGTCCCCATTAGAGGTTCATAGCTCCATAAGCTCGTTGAACAGGCTTTGTGTGAAATACAGCAGAGTCTAGGACTGCTTTTATTGTCCTGGTGGCCCAGAGGTAGCGTTCCCCGGTCACAATTAGAAGATCGTGGGTTCGAATCCTGGTGGGGTGAGGTGTTGATTATATGTAGAAGCCGCGTGCTTTATTGGGCAATGAAATATATATGGATCCTCATGTTTTGAAGCCGCATTTGGTAAAACGTTGCTCTAATCACCTAAGCAGCACGGGTGGTCCCCATTAGAGGTTCACGGCGCCATAAGCTCGTTAAACAGGCTTTGTGTGAAATATAGTAGAGTCTAAGACTGCTTTTATTGTCCTGGTGGCCCAGAGGTAGCATACCCCGGTCACAATTATAAGATTGTGGGTTTGAATCCTAGAGGGGTGAGATGTTGATTATATGTAGAAGTCCGAGTGCTTTACTTGGCTAATGAAATATATATGGATCCTCGTGTTTCCAAGCCGGATTTGGTAAAACGTTCCTCTGATCACCTAAGCGGCACCGTGTGGTCCCCATTAGAGGTTCATGGCACCATAAGGTCGTTGAACAGGCTTTGTGTGAAATATAGTAGAGTCTAGAACTGCTTTTATTGTCCTAGTGGCGCAGAGGTAGCATACCCCGGTCACAATTATAAGATCGTGGCTTCAAATCCTGGTGGGGTGAGGCGTTGATTATATGTAGAAGTCCGCGTGCTTTATTGGGCTAATGAAATATATATGGATCCTCGTGTTTCGAAACCGCATTTGGTAAAACGTTGCTCTGATCACCTAAGCGGCACGGGTGGTCTCCTATAGTGGTTCACAGCGCCATAAGCTCGTTGAACAGGCTTTGTGTGAAATATAGTAGAGTCTAGGACTGCTTTTTATTGTCCCTGTGGCCCAGAGGTAGCATACCCCGGTCACAATTATAAGATTGTGGGTTTGAATCCTGGTGGGGTAAGGTGTTGATTATATGTAGAAGTCCGAGTGCTTTATTGGGCTAATGAAATATATATGGATCCTCGTGTTTCCAAGCCGGATTTGGTAAAACGTTGCTCTGATCACCTAAGCGGCAACGGGTGGTCCCCTATTAGAGGTTCATGGCGCCATAAGCCGCTGAACAGGCTTTGTGTGAAATATAGCAGAGTCTAGACCGTGCTTTATTGTCCCAGGCCCAGAGGTAGCGTTCCCGGCCCACAATTAGAAGATCGTGGGTTCGAATCCTGGTGGGGTGAGGTGTTGATTATATGTAAAAGTCCGCGTGCTTTATTGGGCTAATGAAATATATATGGATCCTCGTGTTTTGAAGCCGCATTTGGTAAAACGTTGCTCTCATCACCTATGCGGCACGGGTGGTCCCCATTGGAGGTTCACGGCGCCATAAGCTCGTTGAACAGACTTTGTGTGAAATATAGCAGAGTCTAGGACTGCCTTTATTATCCTGGTGGCCCAGAGGTAGCGTTCCCCGGTCACAATTATAAGATCGTGGGATTAAATCCTGGTGGGGTGAGGTGTTGATTATATGTAGAAGTCCGCGTGCTTTATTGGGCTAATGAAATATATATGGATCCTCGTGTTTCGAAGCCGCATTTGGTACAACGTTGCTCTGATCACCTAAGCGGCATGGGTGGTCCCCATGAGAGGTTCACGGCGCCATAAGCTCGTTGAACAGGCTTTGTGTGAAATATTGCAGAGTCTAGGACTGCTTTTACTGTCCTGGTGGACAGAGGTAGCGTTCCCCGGTCACAGTTATAAGATCGTGGCTTCAAATCCTGGTGGGGTGAGGCGTTGATTATATGTAGAAGTCCGCGTGCTTTACAGGGCTAATGAACTATATATGGATCCTCGTGTTTCCAAGCTGGATTTGGTAAAACGTTGCTCTGATCACCTAAGCGGCACGGTGGTCCCCATTAGAGGTTCATGGCGCCATAAGGTCGTTGAACAGGCTTTGTGTGAAATATAGTAGAGTCTAGGACTGCTTTTATTGTCCTTGTCGCCCAGAGGTAGCGTTCCCCGGTCACAATTAGAAGAGCGTGGGTTCAAATCCTGGTGGGGTGAGGTGTTGATTATATGTAGAAGTCTGCCTACTTTATTGGGCTAATGAAATATATATGGATCTTTGTGTTTCGAAGCCGCATTTGGTAAAACGTTGATCTGGTCACCTAAGCGGCACGGGTGGTCCCATTATAGTGGTTCACAGCGCCATAAGCTCGTCGAACTGGCTTTGTGTGAAATATAACAGAGTCTAGGACTGCTTATAGTGTCCTGGTGGCCCATAGGTAGCGTTCCTCGGTCACAATTATAAGTTCGTGGGTTCGAATCCTGGTGGAGTTAGGTGTTGATTATATGTAGAAGTCCGCGTGCTATATTGGGCTAATGAAATATATATAGATACTTGTTTTTCGAAGCCGGATTTGGTAAAACGTTGCTCTGATCACCTAAGTGGCACGGATGGTCCCCATTAGAGGTTCACAGCTCCATAAGCTCGTTGAACAGGCTTTGTGTGAAATATAGCAGAGTCTAGGACTGCTTTTATTGTCCTGGTGGCCCAGAGGTAGCATTCCCCGGTCCTCAATTATAAGATCATGGGTTAAAATCCTGGTGGGGTGAGGTGTTGATTATATGTAGAAGCCGCGTGCTTTATTGGGCAATGAAATATATACGGATCCTTTTGTTTTAAAGCCGCATTTGGTAAAACGTTGCTCTGATCACCTAAGCATCACGGGTGGTCCCCATTAGAGGTTCACGGCGCCGTAAGCTCTTTAAACAGGCTTTGTGTGAAATATAGTAGAGTCTAGGACTACTTTTATTGTCCTGGAGGCCCAGAGGTAGCATACCCCGGTCACAATTATATGATTGTGGGTTTGAATCCTAGAGGGGTGAGGTGTTGATTATATGTAGAAGTCCAAGTGCTTTACTTGGCTAATGAAATATATATGGATCCTCGTGTTTCCAAGCCGGATTTGGTAAAACGTTGCTCTGATCACCTAAGCGGCACGGGTGGTCCCCATTAGAGGTTCATGGCGCCATAAGGTCGTTGAACAGTCTTTGTGTGAAATATAGTAGAGTCTAGGACTGCTTTTATTGTCCTGGTGGCCAGAGGTAGCATACCCCGGTCACAATTATAAGATCGTCGGTTTGAATCCTGGTGGGGTGAGGTGTTGATTATATGTAGAAGTTTGCATGTTTATTGGGCTAATGAAATATATATGGATCCTCGTGTTTCGAAGCCGGATTTGGTAAAACGTTGCTCTGATCACCTAAGCGGCACGGGTGGTCCCCATGAGAGGTTCACGGCACCATAAGCTCATTGAACAGGCTTTGTGTGAAATATACCAGAGTCTAGGACTGCATTTATTGTCCTGGTGGCCCAGAGGTAGCGTTCCCCGGTCACAATTATAAGATCGTGGGTTCAAATCCTGGTGGGGTGAGGCGTTGATTATATGTAGAAGTCTGCTTGCTTTATTGGGCCAATGAAATATTTATGGATCCTCCTTGTTTCGAAGCCGCATTTGTAAAACGTTGCTCTGATCACCTAAGCGGCACGGGTGATCCCCATTAGAGGTTCACGGTGCCATAAGCCCGTTGAACAGGCTTTGTGTGAAATATAGCAGAGTCTAGGACTGCTTTTATTGTCCTGGTGGCCCAGAGGTAGCATTCCCCGGTCACAATTATAAGATCATGGGTTAAAACCCTGGTGGGGTGAGGTGTTGATTATATGTAGAAGTCCGCGTGCTTTATTGGGCTATTGAAATATATATGGATCCTCGTGTTTCGAAGCTGCATTTGGTAAAACGTTGACCTAATCACCTAAGCGGCACGGGTGGTCCCCATTAGAGGTTCACGGCGCCATAAGCTCGTTGAACAGGCCTTGTGTGAAATATAGCAGAGTCTAGGAATGCTTTTAGTTTCCTGGTGGCCAAGAGGTAGCGTCCCCCGGTCACAATTATAAGACCGTGGGTTCAAATCCTGGTGAGGTGAGGTGTTGATTATATGTAGAAGTCCGCGTGCTTTATTGGGCTAATGAAATATAAATGGATCCTCGGGTTTCGAAGCCGCATTTGGTAAAATGTTGCTCTGATCACCTAAGTGGCACGGGTGGTCCCCATTAGAGGTTCACGGCGCCATAAGCTCGTTGAACAGGCCTTGTGTGAAATATAGCAGAGTCTAGGAATGCTTTTAGTTTCCTGGTGGCCCTGAGGTAACGTCGCCCGGTCACAATTATAAGACCATGGGTTCAAATCCTGGTGGGGTGAGGTGTTGATTATATGAAGAAGTCCGCGTGCTTTATTGGGCTAATGAAATATATATGGATCCTCGTGTTTCGAAGCCGCATTTGGTAAAACGTTGCTATGATCACCTAAGCGGCATGTGTGGTCCCCATTAGAGGTTCACGGAGCCATAAGCTCGTTGAACAGGCTTTGTGTGAAAAATAGCAGAGTCTAGGACTGCTTTTATTGTCCTGGTGGGCCAGAGGTAGCGTTCCCCGGTCACAATTAGAAGATCGTGGGTTTGAATCCTGGTGGGGTGAGGTGTTGATTATATGGAATAGTCCGCATGCTTTATTGGGCTAATGAAATATATATGATCCTCGAGTTTCGAAGCCACATTTGGTAAAAAACGTTGCTCTGATCACCTAAGCGGCACGGGGGGTCACCATTAGAGGTTCACGGCGCCATAAGCTCGTTGAACAGGCCTTGTGTGAAATATAGCAGAGTCTAAGACTGCTTTTATTGTCCTGGTGCCACAGAGGTAGCGTTCCCCGGTCACAATTGTAAGATCGTGGGTTCAAATCCTGGTGGGGTGAGGTGTTGATTAAATTTAGAAGTCCGCGTGCTTTATTGGGCTAATGAAATATATATGGATCCTTCTTCTTTCGAAGCCGCATTTGGTAAAATGTTGGTCTGCTCACCTAAGCGGCACTCGTGGTCCCCATTAGGAGTTCACGGCGCCATAAGCTCGTTGAACAGGCTTTGTGTGAAATATAGCAGAGTCTAGGACTGCTTTTATTGTCCTGGTGGCCGAGAGGTAGGCATTCCCCGTCACAAATTATAAGATCGTGTCTAAATCCTGGGGTGAGGTTGATTAAATGTAGAAGTCCGCAAGGCTTTTATTGGCTAATGAAATATAAGCATGATCCTCGGTTTCAGTCGTATTTGCAAAATTTGCTCTGATCACCTAAGCGCACGGGTTAGTCTCATTAGAGGTTCACGGCGCCATAAACTCGTTGAACAGGCCTTGTGTGAAATATAGCAGAGTCTAGGAATGCTTTTAGTTTCCTGGTGGCCCTGAGGTAACGTCGCCCGGTCACAATTATAAGACCATGGGTACAAATCCTGGTGGGGTGAGGTGTTGATTATATGAAGAAGTCCGCGTGCTTTATTGGGCTAATGAAATATATATGGATCCTCGTGTTTCGAAGCCGCATTTGGTAAAACGTTGCTATGATCACCTAAGCGGCATGGGTGTTCCCCATTAGAGGTTCACGGAGCCATAAGCTCGTTGAACAGGCCTTGTGTGAAATATAGCAGAGTCTAAGACTGCTTTTATTGTCCTGGTGGCCCAGAGGTAGCGTTCCCCGGTCACAATTATAAGATCGTGGGTTCAAATCCTGGTGGGGTGAGGTGTTGATTAAATGTAGAAGTCCGCGTGCTTTATTGGGCTAATGAAATATACATGGATCCTCGGGTTTCGAAGCCGCATTTGGTAAAATTTTGCTCTGATCACCTAAGCGGCACGGGTTAGTCCCCATTAGAGGTTCACGGCGCCATAAGCTCGTTGAACAGGCTTTGTGTGAAATATAGCATAGTCTAGGAATGCTTTTAGTGTCCAGGTGGCCCAGAGGTAGCGTTCCCCGGTCACAATTATAAGATCGTGGGTTCAAATCCTGGTGGGGTGAGGTGTTGATTAAATGTAGAAGTCCGCGTGCTTTATTGTGCTAATGAAATATACATGGATCCTCGGGTTTCGAAGCCGCATTTGGTAAAATTTTGCTCTGATCACCTAAGCGGCACGGGTTTGTCCCCATTAGAGGTTCACGGCGCCATAAGCTCGTTGAACAGGCTTTGTGTGAAATATAGCAGAGTCTAGGACTCAAGCTTTTATTGTCCTGGTGGCCCAGAGGTAGCTCTTCCCGTTACACTAGAAAATTGTGTCTGAATCCTGTGGGGTGGAGGTTGATTAAATGTAGAAGTCCGCTGCGGCTTTATTGGGCTAAATGAAATATACATGGATCCCCGGTTTCGTCAAAGATTTGGTAAATTTTACCTGATCACCTAAGCCAGCACGTGGGTTAGTCCCTCATTAGAGGTTCACGGTGCCATAAGCTCGTTGAACAGGCTTTGTGTGAAATATAGCAGAGTCTACGACTGGTTTTATTGTCTTGGTGGCCCAGCGGTAGCGTTCCCTGGTCACAATTATAAGATCGTGGGGTCAAATCCTGGTGGGTGAGGTGTTGATTATATGTAGAAGTCCGCGTGCTTTAATGGTCTAATGAAATATATATGGATCCTTGGGTTTCGAAGCCACATTTGGCAAAACGTTGCTCTGATCACCTAAGCGGCACGGGGGGTCCCCATTAGAGGTTCACGGCGCCATAAGCTAGTTGAACAGGCTTTGTGTGAAATATAGCAGAGTCTAGGAATGCTTTTAGTGTCCTGGTGGGCCAGAGGTAGCGTTCCCCGGTCACAATTAGAAGATCGTTGGTTCGAATCCTCGTGGGGTGAGGTGTTGATTATATGAAGAAGTCCGCGTGCTTTATTGGGCTAATGAAATATATATGGATCCTTGTGTTTCGAAGCGGCATTTGGTAAAATGTTGGTCTGATCACCTAAGCGGCACGGGTGATCCCAATTAGAGTTTCACGGCGCCATAATCTCGTTGAACAGGCTTTGTGTGAAATATAGCAGAGTCTAGGACTGCTTTTATTGTCCTGGTGTCACAGAGGTAGCGTCCCCCGGTCACAATTATAAGATTGTGGGTTCAAATCTAGGTGGGGTGAGGTGTTGATTATATGTAGAAGTCCGCGTGCTTTAATGGTCTAATGAAATATATATGGATCCTGGGGTTTCGAAGCCACATTTGGTAAAACGTTGCTCTGATCACCTAAGCGGCACGGGGGGTCCCCATTAGAGGTTCACGGCGCCATAAGCTCGTTGAACAGGCTTTGTGTGAAATATAGCAGAGTCTAGGAATGCTTTTAGTGTCCTGGTGGGCCAGAGGTAGCATTCCCCGGTCACAATTAGAAGATCGTGGGTTCGAATCCTGGTGGGGTGAGGTGTTGATTATATGAAGAAGTCCGCATGCTTTATTGGGCAAATGAAATATATGGATCCTCGGGTTTCGAAGCCACATTTGGTAAAACGTTGCTCTGATCACCTAAGCGGCATGGGTGGTCCCCATTAGAGGTTAACGGCGCCATAAACTCGTTGAACAGGCCTTGTGTGAAATATAGCAGAGTCTAGGACTGCTTTTATTGTTCTGGTGGCCCAGAGGTAGCGTTCCTCGGTCACAATTATAAGATCGTGGGTTCAAATCCTGGTGGGGTGAGGTGTTGATTAAATGTAGAAGTCCGCATGCTTTATTGGGCTAATGAAATATATATGGATCCTTCTTCTTTCGAAGCCGCATTTGGTAAAATGTTGGTCTGATCACCTAAGCGGCACTCGTGGTCCCCATTAGGGGTTCACGGCGCCATAAGCTCGTTGAACAGGCTTTGTGTGAAATACAGCAGAGTCTAGGACTGCTTATAGTGTCCTAGTGGCCCATAGGTAGCGTTCCTCGGTCACAATTATAAGATCGTGCGTTCGAATCCTGGTGGAGTGAGGTGTTGATTATATGTAGAAGTCCGCGTGCTTTATTGGGTTAATGAAATATATATGGATCCTCGTGTTTCGAAGCCGGATTTGGTAAAACGTTGCTCTGATCACCTAAGCGGCACGGATGGTCCCCTTTAGAGGTTCACAGCGCCATAAGCTCGTTGAACAGGCTTTGTGTGAAATATAGCAGAGTCTAGGACTGCTTTTATTTTCCAGGTGGCCCAGAGGTAGCATACCCCGGTCACAATTATAAGACAGTGGGTTTGAATCCTGGTGGGGTGAGGTGTTGATTATATGTAGAAGTCCGAGTGCTTTATTGGGCTAATGAAATATATTTGAATCCTCGTGTTTCGACGCGACATTTGGTAAAACGTTGCTCTGATCACCTAAGCGGCACGGGTGGTCCCCTATAGTGGTTTACGGCGCCATAAGCTCGCTGAACAGGCTTTGTGTGAAGTATAACAGAGTCTAGGACTGCTTATAGTGTCCTGGTGGCCCATAGGTAGCGTTCCCCGGTCACAATTAGAAGATCGTGGGTTCGAATCCTGGTGGGGTGAGGTGTTGATTATATGAAGAAGTCCGCGTGCTTTGTTGGGCTAATGAAATATATATGGATCCTCGTGACTCGAAGCTGCATTTGGTAAAACGTTGCTCTGTTAACCTAAGCGGCACGGTTTGTCCCCATTAGAGGTTCACAGCGCCATAAGCTCGTTGAACAGGCTTTGTGTGAAATATAGGAGTGTCTAGGACTGCTTTTATTGTCCTGGTGGCCCAGAGGTAGCGTTCCCCGGTCACTATTATAAGATCGTGGCTTCAAATCCTGGTGGGGTGAGGCGTTGATAATATGTAGAAGTCCGCGTGCTTTATTGGGTTAATGAAATATATATGGATCCTCGTGTTTCGAAGCCGCATTTGGTAAAACGTTGCTCTGTTCACCTAAGCGGCACGGGTGGTCCCCTATAGTGGTTCACAGCGCCATAAGCTCATTGAACAGGCTTTGTGTGAAATATAGCAGAGTCTAGGACTGCTTTTATTGTCCTAGTGGCCCAGAGGTAGCGTTCTCCGGTCACAATTATAGGCTCGTGGGTTCAAATCCTGGTGGGGTGAGGTGTTGATTATATGTAGAAGTCCGCGTGCTTTTTTGGGCTAATGAAATATATATGGATCCTCGTGTTTCGAAGCGAGATTTGGTAAAACGTTGACCTGATCACCTAAGCGGCACGGGTGGTCCCCATTAGAGGTTCATGGCGCCATAAGGTCGTTGAACAGGCTTTGTGTGAAATATAGTAGAGTCTAGGACTGCTTTTATTGTCCTGGTGGCCCAGAGGCAGCATACCCCGGTCACAAATATAAGATCGTGGGTTTGAATCCTGGTAGGGTGAGGTGTTGATTATATGTAGACGTCCGAGTGATTTATTGGGCTAATGAAATATATATGGATCCTCGTGTTTCCAAGCCGGATTTGGTAAAATGTTGCTCTGATTAACTAAGCGGCACGGGTGGTCCCCATTAGAGGTTCATGGCGCCATAAGGTCGTTGAACAGTCTTTGTGTGAAATATAGTACAGTCTAGGACTGCTTTTATATTCCTGGTGGCCCAGAGGTAGCATACCCCGGTCATAATTATAAGATCGTAGGTTTGAATCCTGATGGGGTGAGGTGTTGATTATATGTAGAAGTTCGCGTGCTTTATTGGGCTAATGAAATATATATGGATCCTCATGTTTCGAAGCCGGATTTGGTAAAACGTTGCTCTGATCACCTAAGCTGCACGGGTGGTCCCAATTAGAGTTTCACCGCGCCATAAGCTCGTTGAACAGACTTTGTGTGAAATATACGAGAGTCTAGGACTGCATTTCTTGTCCTGGTGGCCCAGAGGTAGCGTTCCCCGGTCACAATTATAAGATCGTGGGTTCAAATCTTGGTGGGGTGAAGTGTTGATTATATGTAGAAGTCTGCTTGCTTTATTGGGCAAATGAAATATTTATGGATCCTCCTTGTTTCGAAGCTGAATTTGGTAAAACGTTGCTCTGATCAACTAAACGGCACGGGTGGTCCCCATTAGAGGTTCACGGTGCCACAAGCCCGTTGAACAGGCTTTGTGTGAAATATAGCAGAGTCTAGGAATGCTTTTATTGTCCTGGTGGCCCAGAGGTAGCATTCCCCGGTCACAATTATAAGATCGTGGGTTCAAATCCTGGTGAGGTGAGGTGTTGATTATATGTAGAAGTCCGCGTGCTTTATTGGGCTAATGAAATATAAATGGATCCTCGGGTTTCGAAGCCGCATTTGGTAAAATGTTGCTCCGATCACCTAAGCGGCACGGGTGGTCCCCATTAGAGGTTCACGGCGCCATAAGCTCGTTGAACAGGCCTTGTGTGAAATATAGCAGAGTCTAGGAATGCTTTTAGTTTCCTGGTGGCCCTGAGCTAACGTCGCCCGGTCACAATTATAAGACCATGGGTTCAAATCCTGGTGGGGTTAGGTGTTGATTATATGAAGAAGTCCGCATGCTTTATTGGGCTAATGAAATATATATGGATCCTCGTGTTTCGAAGCCGCATTTGGTAAAACGTTGCTATGATCACCTAAGCGGCATGGGTGGTCCCCATTAGAAGTTCACGGAGCCATAAGCTCGTTGAACAGGCTTTGTGTGAAAAATAGCAGAGTCTAGGACTGCTTTTATTGTCCTGGTGGGCCAGAGGTAGCATTCCCCGGTCACAATTAGAAGTTCGTTGGTTCGAATCCTGGTGGGGTGAGGTGTTGATTATATGAAGAAGTCCGCGTGCTTTATTGGGCTAATGAAATATATATGGATCCTCGTGTTTCGAAGCGGCATTTGGTAAAATGTTGGTCTGATCACCTAAGCGGCACGGGTGGTCCCAATTAGAGTTTCACGGCGCCATAATCTCGTTGAACAGGCTTTGTGTGAAATATAGCAGAGTCTAGGACTGCTTTTATTGTCCTGGTGTCCCAGAGGTAGCATACCCCGGTCACAATTATAAGATTGTGTCCAAATCCTGGTGGGGTGAGGTGTTGGGATTATATGCAGAAGTCCGCTGCGGCTTTTATTGGGGCTAATGAAATATATATGGGTCCGTAGCTGAAGCCAGATTTGCAGCTGACCTGATCACTAAAGCGCACGGTGGTCCCTATTAGAGGTCTGCTATGGCCTATGCGTCGCTAGAACAGGCCAGAAATATAGTAGAGTCTAGGACTGCTTTTATTGTCCTGGTGGCCCAGGAGTAGCATACCCCGGTCACAATTATAAGATCGTGGGTTTGAATCCTGGTAGGGTGAGGTGTTGATTATATGTAGACGTCCGAGTGATTTATTGGGCTAATGAAATATATATGGATCCTCGTGTTTCCAAGCCGGATTTGGTAAAATGGTGCTCTGATTAACTAAGCGGCACGGGTGGTCCACATTAGAGGTTCACGGCGCCATAAGCTTGTTGAACAGGCCTTGTGTGAAATAAAGCAGAGTCTAGGAATACTTTTAGTTTCCTGGTGGCCCTGAGGTAACGTCACCCGGTCACAATTATAAGACCATGGGTTCAAATCCTGGTGGGCTGAGGTGTTGATTATATGAAGAAGTCCGCGTGCTTTATTGGGCTAATGACATATATATGGATCCTCGTGTTTCGAAGCCGCATTTGGTAAAATGTTGGTCTGATCACTTAAGCGGCACGGGTGGTCCCCATTAGAGTTTCACGGCGCCATAAGCTCGTTGAACAGGCTTTGTGTGAAATATAGCAGAGTCTAGGACTGCTTTTATTGTCCTGGTGGCCCAGAGGTAGCGTCCCCCGGTCACAATTATAAGATTGTGGGTTCAAATCTTGGTGGGTGAG
>NW_024746613.1:0-14832 GCF_018991925.1 Homarus americanus | reverse complement strand
TCGAGTATAACGGAAGGCCCCTGATCGAGTATATAACAAAGTCTCGATCGAGTATAATAAAACCCACTTGATCGGAGTATAAATAAAGCCCTCTCGATCAAATATAAAAAGTCCCCAGATTGAGTATAACAAAGTCCCCTCATCGAGTATAACAAATTCCCATGATCGAGCATAACAAAGGCACCCTGGTCGAGCATAACAAAGTCCCCTGGTCGAGTATAACAAAGTCCCCTGATCGAGTATAACAAAGACCTCTGATCGAGTATAACAAAGTCCCCTGAAAGAGTATAACAAAGCCCCCTGATCGAGTATAACAAAGTCCCCTGATCGGGTATAAGAAAGTTCCCTGATCGAGTGTAACAAAGTCCCCTGATCGAGTATAATAAAGTCCCCTAATTGAGTAAAACAAAGTCCCCTGGTCAAGTATAACAAAGGTCCCTAATCGAGTATAACAAAGACCTCTCATTGAGTATAACAAAGTCCCCTGAGCGAATAAAAAAAAGGCCCCTCGTCGAGCATAAGAAAGTCCCCTGGTAGAGTATACCAAAGCCCCCTAATCCAGTAAAACAAAGTCCGAAGGCGAGTATAACAAAGTCCCCTGATTGAGAGAAACAAAGTCACCTGATCGAGTAAAACAAAGTCCCCTAGTCAAGTATAACAAAGGCCCCTAATCGATTATAACAAAGACCTCTGATTGAGAATAACAAAGTCCCCTGAGCGAATAAAAAAAGGCCCCTGGTCGAGCATAACAAAGTCCCCTGGTCGAAAAGTACCTAAGTCCCCTAATCGAGTAAAATAAAGTCCCTGGTCGAGTATAACAAAGTCCTTGATCGAAAGAGAAACAACAAAGTCCCCTGGTCGAGTATAACAAAGTCCCCTGATCGAGTATAACAAAGCCCCCTCATCGGGAAAAACAAAGTTCCCTGATTGAGTATAACAAAGTACTCTGATCGAGTAAAACAAAGTCCCCTGGTCGAGTAAAATAAAGTCCCCTCATCGAGTATAACAAAGTCCCGTGATCGAGTATAACAAAGTCCCCTAATCGAGTATAACAAAGGCCCCTAATCGAGTATAATAAAGTCCCCTGATCGAGTATAACAAAGCCCCGGATCGAGCATAACAAAGGCCCTGGTCGAGCATAACAAAGTCCCCTGGTTGAGTATAACAAAGTCCCCTGATCGAGTAAAACAAAGTCCTTGGTCGAGTATAACAAAGTCCCCTGATCGAGTATAACAAAGTCCCCTGATCGAGTATAACAACGTCCCCTTAACGAGTATAACAAAAAGGCTCCTCGTAGAGCATAACAAAGTCCCCTGGTCGAGTAAAACAAAGTCTCCTGATCGAGTAACACAAAGTCCCTTGGTCGAATATAACAAAGCCCCCTGATAGAGAAAAACAAAGTCCCCTGATTGAGTATAACAAAGTCCCTTGATCTAGTATAACAAAGTCCCCTGATCGAGGATAACAAAGGCACCCTGGTCGAGTATAACAAAGCCCCCTGATCGAGTATGACAAATTCCCATGAACGAATATAACAAAGTCACCTGATCGAGTATAACAAAGTCCCCTGAATGAGTATAACAAAGGCCCCCGATCGAGTATAACAAAGGCACTTGACCGAGTATAACAAAGTCCCCTGGTCGAGTATAACAAAGTCCCCTGATTGAGTATAAGAAACTTCTCTGATCGAGTATAACAAAGTCCCCTGGTCGAGCATAACAAACGCCCCAGGTCGAGTATAAAAACGTCCCCTGACCGAGCATAACAAAGGCACCCTGGTCGAGTATAACAAAGTCCCCTGGTAGAGTATATCAAAGTCCCCTGATCGAGTATAACGAAGGCCCCTGATCGAGTATAACAAAGTCACCTGATCGAGTATAACAAAGCCCCCTTGATCGAGTATAACAAAGACCCCTGATCAAATATAAAAAGTCCCCTGATTCAGTATAACAAAGCCCCTCATCGAGTATAACAAACTCCCATGATCGAGCATAACAAAGGCACCCTGGTAGAGTATAACAAAGTCCCCTGGTCGAGTATAACAAAGTCCCCTGATCGAGTATAACAAAGACCTCTGATCGAGTATAACAAAGTCCCCTGATCGAGTATAACAAAGCCTCCTGATCGAGTATTACAAAGTCCTCTGATCGAGTATAAGAAAGTCCCCTGATCGAGTGTAACAAAGTCCCCTGATCGAGTTTAATAAAGTCCCCTGATCGAGTAAAACAAAGTCCCCTGGTCAAGTATAACAAAGGCCCCTAATCGAGTATAACAAAGACCTCTCATTGAGTATAACAAAGTCCCCTGAGCGAATAAAAAAAAAGGCTCCTCGTCGAGCATAAGAAAGTCCCCTGGTCGAGTATACCAAAGTCCCCTGATCGAGTAAAACAAAGTCCGAAGGCGAGTATAACAAAGTCCCCTGATCGAGAGAAACAAAATCACCTGATCGAGTAAAACAAAGACCCCTTGTCAAGTATAACAAAGGCCCCTAATCGAGTATAACAAAGACCTCTGATTGAGTATAACAAAGTCCCCTGAGCGAATAAAAAAAGGCCCCTGGTCGAGCATAACAAAGTCCCCTGGTCGAATATACCAAAGTCCCCTAATCGAGTAAAACAAAGTCCCCTGGTCGAGTATAACAAAGTCTCTTGATCGAGAGAAACAAAGTCCCCTGGTCGAGTATAACAAAGTCCCCTGATCGAGTATAATAACGCCCCCTCATCGAGAAAAATAAAGTCCCCTGATTGATTATAACAAAGTACTCTGATCGAGTAAAACAAAGTCCCCTGGTCGAGAAAAACAAAGTCCCCTGATCGAGTATAACAAAGTCCCCTGATTGAGTACAACAAAGTCCCCTGATCGAGTATAACAAAGGCCCTTGATCGAGTATAACAAAGTCCCTTGATCGAGTATAACAAAGCCCCGGATCGAGCTTAACAAAGGCCCCTGGTCGAGCATAACAAAGTCCCCTGGTCGAGTATAAGAAAGTCCCCTAATCGAGAGAAACAAAGTCCCCTGGTTGCATATAACAAAGTCCCTTGATCGAATATAACAAAGTCCCCTGATCGAGTATAACAAAGTCCCCTGACCGAGTATAACAAAAAGGCTACTGGTCGAGCATAACTAAGTCCCCTGGTCGAGTATAACAAAGTCTCCTGATCGAGTAAAACAAAGTCCCCTGGTCGAGTATAACAAAGTCCAATGATCGAGTATAACAAAGCCCCCTGATCGAGAAAAACAAAGTCCCCTGATTAAGTATAACAAAGTCCTCTGATCGAGTATAACAAAGTCCCCTGATCGAGCATAACAAAGGCACCCTGGTCGAGTATAACAAAGTCCCCTGGTCGAGTATAACAAAGTCCCCTGATCGAGTATAACGAAGGCCCCTGATCGAGTATAACAAAGTCCCCTGATCGAGTATAACAAAGCCCCCTTGATCGAGTATAACAAAGCCCCCTGATCAAATATAAAAAGTCCCAAGATTGAGTATAACAAAGTTCCCTCATCGAGTATTACAAATTCCCATGATCGACCATAACAAAGGCACCCTGGTCGAGCAAAACAAAGTCCCTGGTCGAGTATACAGCCCCTGATCGAGTATAATAAATGACTCCTTCTGGGATCGAAAGTATAACAAAGTCCCCTGATCGAGTATATAACAAAAGCCCCTGATCGAAAGTATGCTAACAAAGTCCCCTGATCGAGTATAATAAAGTCCCCTGATCGAGTGATGCAACAAAGTCATCTGATCGAGCTTAACAATGGCACCTGGTCGAAAGTATACCAAAGTCCCCTGATTCAGTATAACAAAGTCCCCTCATCGAGTATAACAAATTCCCATAATCGAGCATAACAAAGGCACCCTGGTAGAGTATAACAAAGTCCCCTGGTCGAGTATAACAAAGTCCCCTGATCGAGAGAAACAAAGTCCCCTGGTCGAGTATAACAAAGTCCCCTGATCGAGTATAACAAAGCCCCCTCATCGAGAAAAACAAAGTCCACTGATTGAGTATAACAAAGTACTCTGATCGAGTAAAACAAAGTTCCCTGGTCGAGTAAAACAAAGTCCCCAGATCGAGTATAACAAAGTCCCCTGATCGAGTATAACAAAGCCCCGGTTCGAGCATAACAAAGGCCCCTGGTCGAGCATAACAAAGTCCCCTGGTCGAGTATAACAAAGTCCCCTGATCGAGAGAAACAAAGTCCCCTGGTTGCATATAACAAAGTCCCCTGATCGAGTATAACAAAGTCCCCTGATCGAGTATAACAAATTTCCCTGATCGAGTATAAGAAAAAGGCTCCTGGTCGAGCATAACTAAGTCCCCTGGTCGAGTATAACAAAGTGTCCTGATCAAGTAAAACAAAGTCCCCTGGTCGAGTATAACAAAGTCCAATGATCGAGTATAACAAAGCCCCCTGATCGAGAAAAACAAAGTCCCCTGATTGAGTAAAACAAAGTCCCCTTATCGAATATAACAAAGTCCACTCATCGAGCATAACAAAGGCACCCTGGTCGAGTATAACAAAGTCCCCTGGTCGAGTATAACAAAGTCCCCTGATCGAGTATAACGAAGGCCCCTGATCGAGTATAACAAAGTCCCCTGATCGAGTTTAACAAAGCCCCCTTGATCGAGTATAACAAAGCCCCCTGATCAAATATAAAAAGTCCCAAGATTGAGTATAACAAAGTTCCCTCATCGAGTATTACAAATTCCCATGATCGATCATAACAAAGGCACCCTGGTCGAGCAAAACAAAGTCCCCTGGTCAAGTATAACAAAGTCCCCTGATCGAGTATAACAACGACCTCTGATCGAGTATAACAAAGTCCCCTGATCGAGAATAACAAAAGCCCCCTGATCGAGTATAACAAAGTCCCCTGATCGAGTATAATAAAGTCCCCTGATCGAGTATAACAAAGTCATCTGATCGAGCATAACAAAGGCACCCGGGTCGAGTATAACAAAGTCCCCTGGTCGAGTATAACAAAGTCCCCTGATCGAGTATAACAAAACCCCGGATCGAGCATAACAAAGGCCCCTGGTCGAGCATAACAATGTCCCCTGGTCGAGTATAACAAAGTCCCCTGATGGAGCATAAAGCCCCTTGTCGAGTATAACAAAGTCTCCTGGTTGAGTATAACAAAGTCCCCTGATCGATATAACAAAGTCCCCTGATTGAGTATAACAAAGGCCCCTGATCGAGTATAACAAAGCCCCAATGATCGAGTATAACAAACACCCCTGATCAAATATAAAAAGTCCCCTGAACGAGTATATCAAAGCCCCCTTGTCGAGTATAACAAAGTCTCCTCATCGAGTATAACAAAGTTCCTTGATCGAGTATAACAAAGTCCTCAAACGAGTATATCAAAGGCCCCTGATCGAGTATAGCAAAGTACCCTGATCGAGTATAACAAACTCCCCTGATCATGTATACCAAAGTCCCCTGACCGAGTATAACAAAGTCACCTGATCGAGTATAACAAAGTCCCCTGCTTGTGTATAACAAAGTCCCCAGATCGAGCATAAGAAACGCCCCTGATCGAGTATAACAAAGCCGCCTGGACGAGTATAACAAAGTCCCCTGGGCGAGTAAAACAAAGTTCCCTGATCGAGTATAAAAAAACCTCCTCATCGAGTATTACAAAGGCCCCTCCTTGAGTATAACAAAGACCCCTGATCGAGTATAACAAAGTCCAATGAACGAAAATAACAAAGTCACCTGATCGAGTATACCAAAGTCCCCTGATCGATTATAACAAAAGCCCCTGCTTGAGTATAAAAATGGCCCCTCATCGAGTATAACAAAGTCCCCAAAATGAGTATAACAAAGTCCCCCGATCGAGTATAATAAAGGCACCTGACCGAGTATAACAAAGTCCCTTGGTCGAGTATAACAAAGTCCTCTGATTGAGTATAACAAAGTCTTCTGATCGAGTATAACAAAGTCCCCTGGTCGAGAATAAAAACGTCCCCTGGTCGAGTATAACAAAGTCCCCTGGACGACTATAACAAAGTCCCATGATCGAGTATAACAAAGCCCCCTCATCGAGTATGACAAAGGCCCCTGAACGAGTATAACAAAGCCCCCTGATCGAGTATAACAAAGTCCCCTTATCGAGTATAACACAAAGGCTCCTCGTCGAGTATAACAAAGTCCCCTGGTCGAGTATAACAAAGCCCTCTTATCGAGAAAAACAAAGTCCCCTGATTGAGTATAACAAAGTACTCTGATCGAGTAAAACAAATTCCCATGGTCGAGTAAAACAAAGTCCCCTCATCGAGTATAACAAAGTCCCGTGATCGAGTATAACAAAGTCCCCTAATCGAGTATAACAAAAGCCCCTGATCATGTATAACAAAGTCCCCTGATCGAGTATAACAAAGCCCCGGATCGAGCATAACAAAGGCCCCTGGTCGAGCATAACAAAGTCCCCTGGTCGAGTATAAGAAAGTCCCCATGTCAACAGAAACAAAGTCCCCTGGTCGAGTATAACAAAGTCCCCTGATCGAGGATAACAAAGTCCCCTGATCGAGTATAACAAAGTCCCCTTATCGAGTATAACAAAAAGGCTCCTGGTCGAGCATAACAAAGTCCCCTGGTCGAGTATAACAAAGTCTCCTGATCGAGTAAATAAAGTCCCCTGGTCGAGTATAACAAAGTTCCCTGATCGAGTATAAGAAAGCCCCCTGATAGAGAAAAACAAAGTCCCCTGATTGAGTATAACAAAGTCCCTTCAATCAAGTATAACAAAGTCCCCTGATCGAGCATAACAAAGGCACCCTGGTCGAGTATAACAAAGCCCCCTGATCGAGTATGACAAAGTCCCATGAACGAATATAACAAAGTCACCTGATCGAGTATAACAAAGTCCCCTGAATGAGTATAACAAAGGTCCCCGATCGAGTATAACAAAGGCACCTGACCGGGTATAACAAAGTCCCCAGGTCGAGTATAACAAAGTCCCCTGATCGAGTAAGACAAAGTCCCCAGGTCGAGTATAACAAAGTCCCCTGATTGAGTATATCAAAGTCCTCTGATCGAGTATAACAAAGTCCCCTGGTCGAGCATAACAAAGGCCCCAGGTCGAGTATAAAAACGTCCTTTGATCGAGCATAACAAAGGCTCCCTGGTCGAGTATAACAAAGTCCCCTGGTCGAGTAAAACAAAGTAACCTGATGGAGTATAACGAAGGCCCCTGATCATGTATAACAAAGTCACCTGATGGAGTATAACAAAGCCCCCTTGATCGAGTATAACAAAGACCCCTGATCAAATATAAAAAGTCCCCTGATTCAGTATAACAAAGTCCCCTCATCGAGTATAACAAATTCCCATGATCGAGCATAACAAAGGCACCCTGGTCGAGCATAACAAAGTCCCCTGGTTGAGTATTACAAAGTCCCCTGATCGAGTATAACAAAGACCTCTGATCGAGTATACCAAAGTCCCCTGATCGAGTATATCAAAGCCCCCTGAGCGAGTATAACAAAGTCCCCTGATCGAGTATAAGAAAGTTCCCTGATCGAGTGTAACAAAGTCCCCTGATCGAGTATAATAAAATCCCCTGATCGAGTAAAGCAAAGTCCCCTGGTCAAGTATAACAAAGGCCCCTAATCGAGTATAACAAAGACCTCTCATTGAGTATAACAAAGTCCCCTCATCGAGTATAACAAATTCCCATGATCGAGCATAACAAAGGCACCCTGGTCGAGCATAACAAAGTCCCCTGGTCGAGTATAACAAAGTCCCCTGATCGAGTATAACAAAGTCCCGTGATCGAGTATAACAAATTCCCCTAATCGAGTATAACAAAGGCCCCTAATCGAGTATAACAAAGTCCCCTGATCGAGTATAACAAAGGCCCCTGATCGAGTATAACAAAGTCACCTGATCGAGTATAACAAAGCCCCGGATCGAGCATAACAAAGGCCCCTGGTCGAGCATAACAAAGTCCCCTGGTCGAGTAAAACAAAGTCCCATGTTCGAGAGAAACAAAGTCCCCTGGTTGCATATAACAAAGTCCCCTGATCGAGTATAACAAAGTCCCCTGATCGAGTATAACAAAAAGGCTCCTGGTCGAGCATAACTAAGTCCCCTGGTCGAGTATAACACAGTCTCCTGATCGAGTAAAACAAAGTCCCCTGGTCGAGTATAACAAAGTCCAATGATCGAGTATAACAAAGCCCCCTGATCGAGAAAAACAAAGTCCCCTAATTGAGTATGACAAAATCCCCTGATCGAGTAAAACAAAGTCCCCTGATCGAGCTTAACAAAGGCACCCTGGTCTAGTATAACAATGTCCCCTGGTCGAGTATAACAAAGTCCCCCGGTCGAGTTTAACAAAGTTCCCTGATCGAGTATAACAAAGTCCCCTGATCGAGTATAACAAAACCCACTTGATCGAGTATAACAAAGCCCCCTGATCAAATATAAAAAGTCCCCAGATTTAGTATAACAAAGTCCCATCATCGAGTATAACAAATTCCCATGATCGAGCATAACAAAGGCACCCTGGTCGAGCATAACAAAGTCCCCTGGTCGAGTATAACAAAGTCCCCTGATCGAGTATAACAAAGACCTCAGATCGAGTATACCAAAGTCCCCTGATCGAGTATAACAAAGCCCCCTGATCGAATATAACAAAGACCTCTCATCGAGTATAAGAAAGTCCCCTGATCGAGTGTAACAAAGTCCCCTGATCGAGTATAATAAAGTCCCCTCATCGAGTAAAAGAAAGTCCCCTGGTCAAGTATAACAAAGGCCCCTAATCGAGTATAACAAAGACCTCTCATTGAGTATAACAAAGTCCCCTGAGCGAATAAAAAAAAGGCCCCTCGTCGAGCATAAGAAAGTCCCCTGTTCGAGTATACCAAAGTCCCCTGATCGAGTAAAACAAAGTCCGAAGGCGAGTATAACAAAGTCCCCTGATCGAGAGAAACAAAATCACCTGATCGAGTAAAACAAAGACCCCTTGTCAAGTATAACAAAGGCCCCTAATCGAGTATAACAAAGGCACCCTGGTCTAGTATAACAATGTCCCCTGGTCGAGTATAAAAAAGTCCCCTGATCGAGTATAACGAAGGCCCCTGATCGAGTATAACAAAGTCCCCTGATCGAGTATAACAAAACCCACTTGATCGAGTATAACAAAGCCCCCTGATCAAATATAAAAAGTCCCCAGATTTAGTATAACAAAGTCCCATGATCGAGTATAACAAATTCCCATGATCGAGCATAACAAAGGCACCCAGGTCGAGCATAACAAAGTCCCCTGGTCGAGTATAACAAAGTCCCCTGATTGAGTATAACAAAGTCCTCTGATCGAATATAACAAAATCCCCTGGTCGAGCATAACAAAGGCACCCTGGTCGAGTATAAATGGAAGTCCCCTGGTCGAGTAGCACAAAGCCCCCTGATCGAGTGGTATCGAAGGTTCCTCGATCGAGTATAACAAAGTCACTTGATCGAGTATAACAAAGCCTGATCGAGCATAACAAAGGCCCCTGGTCGAGCATAACAAAGTCCCTGGTCGAGTATAACAAAGTCCCATGATCGAGAGAAACAAAGTCCCTGGTTGCATATGCAACAAAGTCCTCCTGATCGAGGCAACAAAGTCCCCTGATCGAGTATAATGCTGCTCCTATCGAAAGCATAACTAAGTCCCCTGGTCGAGTATAACAAAGTCTCCTGATCGAGTAAAACAAAGTCCTCTGGTCGAGTATAACAAAGTCCAATGATCGAGTATAACAAAGCCCCCTGATCGAGAAAAACAAAGTCCCCTAATTGAGTATAACAAAATCCCCTGATCGAGTAAAACAAAGTCCCCTGATCGAGCTTAACAAAGGCACCCTGGTCTAGTATAACAATGTCCCCTGGTCGAGTATAACAAAGTCCCTTGATCGAGTATAACGAAGGCCCCTGATCGAGTATAACAAAGTCTCCTGATCGAGTATAACAAAACCCACTTGATCGAGTATAACAAAGTCCCCTGATCGAGTATAACAAAACCCACTTGATCGAGTATAACAAAGCCCCCTGATCAAATATAAAAAGTCCCCAGATTTAGTATAACAAAGTCCCATCATCGAGTATAACAAATTCCCATGATCGAGCATAACAAAGGCACCCTGGTCGAGCATAACAAAGTCCCCTGGTCGAGTATAACAAAGTCCCCTGATCGAGTATAACAAAGACCTCAGATCGAGTATACCAAAGTCCCCTGATCGAGTATAACAAAGCCCCCTGATCGAATATAACAAAGACCTCTCATCGAGTATAAGAAAGTCCCCTGATCGAGTGTAACAAAGTCCCCTGATCGAGTATAATAAAGTCCCCTCATCGAGTAAAAGAAAGTCCCCTGGTCAAGTATAACAAAGGCCCCTAATCGAGTATAACAAAGACCTCTCATTGAGTATAACAAAGTCCCCTGAGCGAATAAAAAAAAGGCCCCTCGTCGAGCATAAGAAAGTCCCCTGTTCGAGTATACCAAAGTCCCCTGATCGAGTAAAACAAAGTCCGAAGGCGAGTATAACAAAGTCCCCTGATCGAGAGAAACAAAATCACCTGATCGAGTAAAACAAAGACCCCTTGTCAAGTATAACAAAGGCCCCTAATCGAGTATAACAAAGACCTCTGATTGAGTATAACAAAGTCCCCTGAGCGAATAAAAAAAGGCACCTGGTCGAGCATAACAAAGTCCCCTGGTCGAGTATACCAAAGTCCCCTAATCGAGTAAAACAAAGTCCCCTGGTCGATTATAACAAAGTCCCTTGATCGAGAGAAACAAAGTCCCCTGGTCGAGTATAACAAAGTCCCCTGATCGAGTATAATAATGCCCCCTCATCGAGAAAAATAAAGTCCCCTGATTGATTATAACAAAGTACTCTGATCGAGTAAAACAAAGTCCCCTGGTCGAGAAAAACAAAGTCCCCTGATCGAGTATAACAAAGTCCCCTGATTGAGTACAACAAAATCCCCTGATCGAGTATAACAAAGGCCCTTGATCGAGTATAACAAAGTCCCCTGATCGAGTAAAACAAAGCCCCGGATCGAGCTTAACAAAGGCCCCTGGTCGAGCATAACAAAGTCCCTGGTCGAGTATAACAAAGTCTCAATCGAGAGAAACAAAGTCCCTATATATAACAAAAGTCCCCCTGATCGAATTATAATTGAAAGTCCCTTGATTGAGTATAAATTGGGAAAGTCTCCTGATCGAGAGTGAACAAAAAGGCTCGGCTGAGCATAATCTAAGTCCCTGGCTGAGTACAACAAAAGTTCCTGATCGAGTAAAACAAAAAGTCCTCGGTCGAAATAAAGTCCAATGACTGAGTATAACAAAGTCTCTGATCGAGAAAACAAAGTCCCCTGGATTAAGTATAACAAAGTTCCTGATCGAGAATAACAAAGTCCCTGATCGAAAGCATAAATAAAAATTCCTGGTCGAGTATAACAAAGTCCCTGGTCGAGTATAACAAAGTCCCTGATCGAGAGCAATAGTCTCCTGATCGAGTATAACAAAATCCCCTGATCGAGTATAACAAAGCCCCCTTGATCGAGTATAACAAAGCCCCCTGATCAAATATAAAAAGTCCCAAGATTGAGTATAACAAAGTCCCCTCATCGAGTATTTCAAATTCCCATGATCGACCATAACAAAGGCACCCTGGTCGAGCAAAACAAAGTCCCCTGGTCGAGTATAACAAAGTTCCCTGATCGAGTATAACAACGACCTCTGATCGAGTATAGCAAAGTCCTCTGATCGAGTATAACAAAAGCCCCCTGATCGAGTATAACAAAGTCCCCTGATCGAGTATAATAAAGTCCCCTGATCGAGTATAACAAAGTCATCTGATCGAGCATAACAAAGGCACCCGGGTCGAGTATAACAAAGTCCCCTGGTCGAGTATAAGAAAGTCCCCTGATCGAGTATAACAAAGACCTCTGATCGAGTATACCAAAGACCCCTGATCGAGTATATCAAAGCCCCCTGATCGAGTATAACAAAGTCCCCTGATCGAGTATAAGAAAGTCCCCTGATCGAGTGTAACAAAATCCCCTGATCGAGTATAATAAAATCCCCTGATCGAGTAAAACAAAGTCCCCTGGTCATGTATAACAAAGGCCCCTAATCGAGTATAACAAAGACCTCTCATTGAGTATAACAAAGTCCCCTTAGCGAATAAAAAAAAGGCCCCTCGTCGAGCATAAGAAAGTCCCCTAGTCGAGTATAACAAAGTCCCCTGATCGAGTATAACAAAGCCCCCTTGATCGAGTATAACAAAGCCCCCTGATCAAATATAAAAAGTCCCCAGATTGAGTATAACAAAGTCCCCTCATCGAGTATAACAAATTTCCATGATCGAGCATAACAAAGGCACCCTGGTCGAGCATAACAAAGTCCCTGGTCGAGTATAATGCAAGTCCCCCTGATCGAGTGGCGCAATAAAGTCCTTCGATCGAATATAAATGCGCTTCCCCTGATCGAGTATAACAAAGTCCCCCTGATCGAGTATAAATAAAGTCCCCTGACGAGTATAACAAGTCAACTGGATCGACGCATAACAAAGGCCCGGCCGAGTATGACAAGTCCTTCTGTCGAGTATGAACAATGTCCCTGATCGAGTAAAACAAAGTCCTGGTCGTGTAGTATAACAAAAGTCCTCTGATCGAGTATAACAGAAAAAGCCCCAGATCGAGCAAGCAACAAAGGCTCCCCTGGTCGAGCATACCAAGTCCCCTGGTCGAGTATAACAAAGTCCCCTGATCGAGCATAAGGCCCCTTGTCGAGTATAACAAAGTCTCCTGGTCGAGTATAACAAAGTCTCCTGGTCGAGTATAACAAAGTCCCCTGATCGATATAACAAAGTCCCCTGATCGAGTATAACAAAGTCCCCTGGTCGAGTATAACAAAGTCCCCTGGGCGAGTAATACAAAGTCCCCTCATCGAGTATAAAAAACCCCGTCATCGAGTATTACAAAGGCCCTTCTTTGAGTATAACAAAGACCCCTGATCGAGTATAACAAAGTCCCATGAACGAATATAACAAAGTCACCTGATCGAGTATACCAAAGTCCCCTGATCAATTATAACAAAAGCCCTGCTTGAGTATAAATATGGCCCCTCATCGAGTATAACAAAGTCCCCTAAATGAGTATAACAAACGCCCCTGATCGAGTATAACAAAGGCACCTGACCGGGTATAACAAAGTCCCCTGGTCGAGTATAACAAAGTCCCCTGATTGAGTATAACAAAGTCCTATGATCGAGTATAACAAAGTCCCCTGGTCAAGCATAACAAAGGCCCCTAGTCGAGTATAAAAACGTCCCCTGGTCGAGTATAACAAAGTCCCCTGGACGACTATAACAAAGTCCCATGATCGAGTATAACAAAGCCCCCTCATCGAGTATGACAAAGGCCCCTGATCGAGTAGAACGAAGCCCCCTGATCGAGTATAACAAAGTCCTCTGAACGAGTATAACAAAGTCACCTGATTGAGTATACCAAAGTCCCCTGATCGAGTATAACAAAGGCCTCTGTTCGAGTATAACAAAGTCCCCTGAACGATTACAACAAAGTCCCCTGATCGAGTATAACAAAGTCCCCTGATCGAGTATAACAAGGCCCCGGATCGTGTATAACAAAGGCCCCTGGTCGAGTATAAAAAAAGGCCCCTGGTCGAGCATAACAAAGTCCCCTGGTCGAGTATAACAAAGTCCCCTGATCGAATATAACAAAGCCCCCTGCTCGAGTAAAACAAAGTCCCCTGATTGAGTATAACAAAGTCCTCTGAACAAGTATAACAAAGTCACCTGATCGAGTATACCAAAGTCCCTTGATCGAGTATAACAAACGCCCCTGATCGAGTATAACAAAGACCCTGAACGAGTTCATCAAAATCCCCTGATCGAGTATAACAAAGTCCCCTGGTCGAGTATAACATAGAACCGGATCGAGCAAAACAAAGGCCCCTGGTCGAGCATAACAAAGTCCCCAGGTCGAGTATAACAAAGTCCCCTGATCGAGAGAAACAAAGTCCCCTGGTCGAGTATAACAAAGTCCCCTGGCCAAGTAAATGAAAGTTTCCTGATTGAGTATAACAAAGCCCCGGATCGAGCCTAACAAACGCCCCTGGTTGAGCATAACAAAGTCCCCTGGGCGAGTATAACAAAGTCCCCATGTCAACAGAAACAAAGTCCCCTGGTCGAGTATAACAAAGTCCCCTGATCGAGTATAACAAAGTCCCCTGATCGAGTATAACAAAGTCCCCTTATCGAGTGCCAACACAAGGCTCCTCATCGAGAGCATAACAAAGTCCCTGGTCGAGTAAAACCAAAAGTCTCCTGATAAGGAGTAAAACAAAATTTCGTGAGTATAACAAAGTCCCTGATGGGAGTATGTAAGCCCCCGATGAGAAAAGCAAAGTCCCCCAGATGAGTATAACAAAGTCCCTTAGTCATTATAACAAGGTCCCTGATCCCGAGCATAACAAAAGGCCCCTGGTCGAGAGTATAACAAGCCCCCTGATCGAGTATGACAAAGTGCCATGAACGAATATAACAAAGTAACCTGATCATGTATAACAAAGTCCCCTGAATGAGTATAACAAAGGCCCCCGATCGAGTATAACAATGGCACCTGACCGAGTATAACAAAGTCCCCTGGTCGAGTATAACAAAGTCCCCTGATCGAGTAAGACAAAGTCCCCAGGTCGAGTATAACAAAGTCCCCTGATTGAGTATAACAAAGTCCTCTGATCGAGTATAACAAAATCCCCTGTTCGAGCATAACAAAGGCACCCTGGTCGAGTATAACAAAGTCCCCTGGT
>NW_024746612.1:0-14702 GCF_018991925.1 Homarus americanus | reverse complement strand
GCGGACTTCTACATATAATCAACACCTCACCCCACCAGGATTTGAACCAACGATCTTATAATTGTGACCTGGGAACGCTACCTCTGGGCAACCAGGACAATAAAAGCAGTCCTAGACTCTACTATATTTCACACAAAGCCTGTTCAACGACCTTATGGCGCGATGAACCTCTAATGGGGACCACCCGTGCCGCTTAGGTGATGAGAGCAACGTTTTCCAAATCCGGCTTGGAAACACGAGGATCCATAGATATTTCACTAGCACAATAAAGCACGCGGACTTCTACATATAATCAACACCTCACCCCACCAGCATTTGAACCCACTATCTTATAATTGTGACCGGGGAACGGTACCTCTGGGCAACCAGGACAATAAAAGCAGTCCTAGATTCTACTATATTTCACACAAAGCCTGTTCAACGACCTTATGGCGCCATGAACCTCTAATGGGGACCACCCTTGCCGCTTAGGTGATCAGAGCAAAGTTTTACCAGATCCGGCTTGGAAACACGAGGATCCATATATATTTCATTAGCCCAATAAATCACTCATACTTCTACATATAATCAACACCTCACCTTACCAGGATTCAAACCCACGATCTTATAATTGTGACCGGGGTATGCTACCTCTGGGCCACCAGGACACTAAAAGCAGTCCTAGACTTTACTATATTTCACACAAAACCTGTTCAACGACCTTATGGTGCCATGAACCTCTAATGGGGACCACCGTACCGCTTAGGTGATCAGAGCAACGTTTTACCAAATCCGGCTGGAAACACGAGGATCCATATATATTTCATTAGCCCAATAAAGCAGGCGGACTTCTACATATAATCAACGCCTCACCCGACAAGGATTTGAAGCCACGATCTTATAATTGTGACCGGGTAACGCTACCTCTGGGCCACCAGGGCAAAAAAAGCAGTCCTAGACGCTGCTATATTTCACACAAAGCCTGTTCAACGAGCTTGTGGCGCCGTGAACCTCTCATTGGGACCACCTGTGCCGAATAGGTGATCAGAGCAACGTTTTACCAAATGCGGCTTCGAAACACGGGGATCCATATATATTTCATTAGCCCAATAAAGCACGCGGACTTCTACATATAATCAACACCTCACCCCACCAGGATTTAAACCCACGATCTTATAATTGTGACCGGGGAACGCTACCTCTGGGCCACCAGGATAATTAAAGCAGTTCTAGACTGTGCTATATTTCACACAAAGCCTGTTCAAGGAGCTTTTGGCGCCGTGAACCTCTAATGGGGACCACCCGTGCCGCTTAGGTGATCAGAGCAACGTTTTACCAAATGCGGCTTCAAAACACGAGGATCCATATATATTTCATTTGCCCTATAAAACACGCGGACTTCTACATATAATCAACGCAGGCTTATGGCGCTGTGAACACCAATGGGGACCATCCGTGCGCTTATGTACGATTAGAGCAACGTTTTGCCAAATCGGCTTAAAACACGGATCCATATATATATTTCATTCGCCCAATAAAGCACGCGGAGTTCTACATATAATCAACACCTCACCCCACCAGGATTTGAACCCACGATCTTAAAATTGTGACCGGGGGACGCTACCTCTGGGCCACCAGGAACATTAGAAGCAGTCCTAGACTCTGCTATATTTCACACAAGGCCTGTTCAACGAGCTTAAGGCGCCGTAAACCTCTAATGAGGACCACCCGTGCCGCTTAGGAGATCAGAGCAACGTTTTACCAAATGCGGCTTCGAAACACGAGGATCCAAATATATTTCGTGGCCCAATAAAACGCAGCGGACTTCTACATATAATCAACGCCTCACGAGTTTGAAGCCACACGATCTTATAATTAGCAGAACAGAGCGCTACCTCTGGGCCACCAGGACAATAAAAGCAGTCCTAGACTCTGCTATATTTCACACAAAGCCTGTTCAACGAGCTTATGGCGCCATGAACCTCTAATGGAGACCACCCGTGCAGCTAAGGTGATCAGAGCAACGTTTTACCAAATGTGGCTTCAAAACACGAGGATCCATATATATTTCATTTGCCCAATAAAGCATGCGGACTTCTTCATATAATCAACACCACACCCCACCAGGATTCGAACCAACGATCTTCTAATTGTGACTGGGGAACGCTACCTCTGGCCCACCAGGACACTAAAAGCATTCCTAGACTTTGCTATATTTCACACAAAGCCTGTTCAAAGCAGGCTTATGGCGCTGTGAACCTCCTAATGGAGATATCCGTGCCGCTTAGGTGATCAGAGCAACGTTTTACCAAATCCGGCTTCGAAACACGAGGATCCTTATATATTTCATTAACTTAATAATGCAGCGGACTTCTACATATAATCAACACCTCACTCCACCAGGATTCCGGAAACCACGATCTTATAATTGTATTGAGAAACCTAGCCCAGGACACTATAAACGGTCGGTTAAACGCTGTTATTTAACACAAAAAGCCTGTTCAACGAGCTTATGGGGCTGTGAACCACTATAGGGGACCACCCGTGCCCCTTAGGTGATCAGAGCAACGTTTTACCAAATCCGGCTTCGAAACACGAGGATCCATATATATTTCATTAGCCCAATAAAGCACTCGGACTTCTACATATAATCAACACCTCACCCCACCAGGATTCAAACCCACGGTCTTATAATTGTGACCGGGGAACGCTGCCTGTGGGCCACCAGGACACTAAAAGCATTCCTAGACTCTGCTATATTTCACAAAAAGTCTGTTCAACGAGCTTATGGCGCCGTGAACCTCTAATGGGGACCACCCGTGCCGCTTAGGTGATCAGAGCAACGTTTTACCAAATGTGGCTTCGAAACACGAGGATCCATATATATTTCATTAGCCCAATAAAGCACGCGGACTTCTACATATAATCAACACCTCACCCCACCAGGATTCGAACCCACAATCTTATAATTATGACCGAGGAATGCTACCTATGGGCCACGAGGACACTATAAGCAGTCCTAAACTCTGTTATATTTCACACAAAGCCTGTTCAATGAGCTTATGGCATCGTGAACCACTATAGGGGACCACCCGTGCCGCTTAGGTGATAAGAGCAACGTTTTACCAAATCCGGCTTCGAAACACGAGGATCAATATATATTTCAATAGCCCAATAAAGCACGCTTACTTCTACATATAATCAACACCTCACCCCACCAGGATTTGAACCCACGATCTTATAATTGTGACCGGGGAACGCTACCTCTGGGCAACCAGGACAATAAAAGCAGTCCTAGATTCTACTATATTTCACACAAAGCCTGTTCAACGAACTTATGGCGCCATGAACCTCTAATGGGGACCACCTGTGCCGCTTAGGTGATCGGAGCAACGTTTTACCAAATCTGGCTTCGAAACACGAGGATCAATATATATTTCAATAGCCCAATAAAGCACGCTTACTTCTACATATAATCAACACCTCACCCCACCAGGATTTGAACCCACGATCTTATAATTGTGACCGGGGAACGCTACCTCTGGGCCACTAGGACAATAAAAGCAGTCCTAGACTCTGCTATATTTCACACAAAGCCTGTTCAACGAGCTTATGGCGCCGTGAACCACTATAGGGGACCACCCGTGCCGCTTAGGTTATCAGAGCAACGTTTACCCAAATGCGGCTTCAAAACCGAGGATCCATATATATTTCATTAGCCCAATAACGCACACAGACTTCTACATATAATCAACGCCTCACCCCACCAGGATTTGAAGCCACGATCCTATAATTGTGACCGGGGAACGCTACCTCTGGGCAACCAGGACAATAAAAGCAGTCCTAGACTCTGCTATATTTCACACAAAGCCTGTTCAACGAGCTTATGGCGTCGTGAACCTCTAATGGAGACCACCCGTGCCACTTAGGTGATCAGAGCAACGTTTTACCAAATGCGGCTTCGAAACAGGAGAATCCATATATATTTCATTAGCCCAATAAAGCACGCGGACTTCTACATATTATCAACACCTCACCCCACCAGGATTTAAACCCAAGATCATATATTTGTGACCGGGGAATGCTACCTCTGGGCCACCAGGAAAGAAAAGCAGTCCTAGACTCTGCTATATTTCACACAAAGCCTGTTCAGCGAGCTTATGGCGCCGGGAACCTCTAATGGGGACCACCCGTGCCGCTTAGGTGATCAGAGCAACGTTTTACCAAATGCGGCTTCAAAACACGAGGGTCCATATATATTTCATTAGCCCAATAAAGCACGCGGACTTCTACATATAATCAACACCTCACCCCACTAGGATTCAAACCCACGATTTTATAATTGTGACCGGGGTATGCTACCTCTGGGCCACCAGGACACTAAAAGCAGTCCTAGACTCTGCTATATTTCACACAAATCCTTTTCAACGAGCTTATGGCGCAGTGAACCTCTAATGGGGACCACCCGTGCCGCTTATGTGATCAGAGCAACGTTTTACTAAATCCGCCTTGGAAACACGAGGATCCATATATATTTCATTAGCCCAATAAAGCACTCAGACTTCTATATATAATCAACACCTCACCCCACCAGGATTCAAACCCACAATCTTATAATTGTGACCGGGGTATGCTACCTCTGGGCCACCAGGACAATAAAAGCAGTCCTAGACTCTACTATATTTCACACAAAGCCTGTTTAACGAGCTTATAGCGCCGTGAACCTCTAATGGGGACCACCCGTGCCGCTTAGGTAATCAGAGCAACGTTTTACCAAATGCGGCTTCGAAACACGAGGATCCATATATATTTCATTAGCCCAATAAAAGCACGCAGACTTCTAAGCATATAATCAACGCCACCCCACCAGACGGAAGCCACGATCTATACTCAGACCGGGGGACGCTACCCTGGGCCACTACAGGGACAATAAAAGCATTCCCAGACTCTAAGAGCCATTGTAAAGCCTTTCAACGGGCTATGGCACCGTGAACATCTAATGGGGACCACCCGTGCCGCTTAGGTGATCATAACAACGTTTTACCAAATGCGGCTTCGAAACAGGAGAATCCATATGTATTTCATTAGCCCAATAAAGCACGCGGACTTCTATATATAATCAACACCTCACCCCACCAGGATTTAAACCCAAGATCTTATAATTGTGACCGGGGAACGCTACCTCTGGGCCACTAGGACAATAAAAGCAGTCCTAGACTCTGCTATATTTCACACAAAGCCTGTTCAACGAGCTTATGGCGTCGTGAACCTCTAATGGGGACCACCCGTGCCACTTAGGTGATCAGAGCAACGTTTAACAAATGCGGCTTCGAAACAGGAGAATCCATATATATTTCATTAGCCCAATAAAGCACTCGGACTTCTACATATAATCAACACCTCACCAAACCAGGATTTGAACCCACAATCTTATAATTGTCACCGGGGAACGCTACCTCTGGGCCACTAGGACAATAAAAGCAGTCCTAGACTCTACTATATTTCACACAATGCCTGTTCAACGAGCTTATGGCGCTGTGAACCACTATAGGGGACCACCCGTGCCACTTAGGTGATCAGAGCAACGTTTAACTAAATGCCGCTTCGAAACCCGAGGATCCATATATATTTCATTAGCCCAATAAAGCACGCAGACTTCTACATATAATCAACGCCTCACCGCACCAGGATTTGAAGCCACGATCTTATAATTGTGACCGGGGGACGCTACCTCTGGGCCACCAGGACAATAGAAGCAGTCCTAGACTCTACTATATATCACACAAAGCCTATTCAACGAGCTTATGACGCTGTGAACCACTATAGGGGACCACCCGTGCCGCTTAGGTGATCAGAGCAACGTTTAACCAAATGCGGCTTCGAAACCCGAGGATCCATATATATTTCATTAGCCCAATAAAGCACGCAGACTTCTACATATTATCAACGCCTCGCCCCACCAGGATTTGAAGCCACGATCTTGTAATTGTGACCGAGGGATGCTACCTCTGGGCCACCAGGACAATAAAAGCATTCCTAGACATTGCTATATTTCACACAAAGCCTGTTCAACGGGCTTATGGCACCGCGAACCTCTAATGGGGACCACCCGTGACGCTTAGGTGATCAGAGCAACGTTTTACCGAATGCGGCTTCGAAACACGAGGATCCAGATATATTTCATTAGCCCAATAAAGCACGCGGACTTCTACATATAATCAACACCTCACCCCACCAGGATTTGAACCCACAACGGTACTTTCACTGGGAACGCTACCTTCAATACTAGGGACAATAAAAGCAGTCCTAGACTCTAATATATTTCACACAAAGACTGTTCAACGACCTTATGGCGCCATGAACCTCTAATGGGGACCATCCGTGTCGCTTAGGTGATCAGAGCAACATTTTACCAAATCCGGCTTGGAAACACGAGGATCCATATATATTTCATTAGCCCAATAAATCACTCGGATTTCTACATATAATCAACACCTCACCCTACTAGGATTCAAACCCACGATCTTATAATTGTGACCGGGGAATGCTACCTCTGGGCCACCAGGACAATAAAAGCAGTCCTAGACTCTAATATATTTCACACAAAGACTGTTCAACGACCTTATGGCGCCATGAACCTCTAATGGGGACCATCCGTGTCGCTTAGGTGATCAGAGCAACATTTTACCAAATGCGTTTCGAAACCCGGGAGAGGATCCATATATATTTCATTAGCCCAATAGTACAATTTAGACTTTCATATAACGCTCTCACCCCACCAGGATTTGAAGCCACGATCTTATAATTGTGACCGGGGGACGCTACCTCTGAGCCACCAGGACAATAAAAGCATTCCTAGACTCTGCTATATTTCACACAAAGCCTGTTCAACAGGCTTATGGCACCGTGAACCTCTAATGGGGACCACCCGTGCCGCTTAGGTGATCAGAGCAACGTTTTATCGAATGCGGCTTCGAAACACGAGGATCCAGATATATTTCATTAGCCCAATAAAGCACGCGGACTTCTACATATAATCAACAACTCACCCCACCAGGATTTGAACCCACGATCTTATAATTGTGACCGGGGGACGCTACCTCTGGGCCACCAGGACAAAAAAAGCATTCCTAGACTCTGCTATATTTCACACAAAGCCTGTTCAACGGGCTTATGGCACCGTGAACCTCTAATGGGGACCACCCGTGCCGCTTAGGTGATCAGAGCAACGTTTTACCAAATCCGGCTACGAAATACGAGGATCCATATATATTTCATTAGCCCAATAAAGCACGCGGACTTCTACATATAATCAACACCTCACCCCACTAGGATTCAAACCCACGATCTTATAATTGTGACCGGGGTATGTTACCTCTGGGCCACCAAGACAATAAAAGCAGTCCTACACTCTACTATATTTCACACAAAGACTGTTCAACGACCTTATGGCGCCATGAACCTATAATGGGGACCACCTGTGCCGCTTAGGTGATCAGAGCAACGTTTTACCAAATCCGGCTTGGAAACACGAGGATCCATATATATTTCATTAGCCCAATAAATCACTTGGACTTCTACATATAATCAACACCTCACCCTACCAGGATTCAAACCCACGATCTTATAATTGTGACCGGGGTATGCTACCTCTGGGGCCACCAGGACACTAAAAGCAGTCCTAGACTCTGCTATATTTCACACAAATCCTGTTCAACGAGCTTATACAGTGAACTTAATGGGGACCACCAGAGGATATCAGAGCAACGTTTTACCAAATCCGGCTTGGAAACACGAGGATCCATATATATTTCATTAGCCCAATAAAGCACTCGGACTTCTACATATAATCAACACCTCACCCCACCAGGATTCAAACCCACATTCTTATAATTGTGACCGGGGTATGCTACCTCTAGGCCACCAGGACAATAAAAGCAGTCCTAGACTCTACTATATATCACACAAAGCCTGTTAAACGAGCTTATGGCGCTGTGAACCACTATAGGGGACCACCCGTGCCGCTTAGGTGATCAGAGCAACGCTTTACCAAATGCGGTATCGAAACACGAGGATCCATATATATTTCATTAGCCCAATAAAGCACTCAGACTTCTACATATAATCAACGCCTCACCCCACCAGGATTTGAAGCCACGATCTTATAATTGTGACTGGGGAACGCTACCTCTGGGCCAACAGGACAATAAAAGCATTCGTAGACTCTACTATATTTCACACAAAGCCTGTTCAACGACCTTATGACGCCGTGAACTTCTAATGGGGACCACCCGTGCTGCTTAGGTGATCAGAGCAACGTTTTACCAAATGCGGCTTCAAAACACGAGGATCCATATATATTTCATTCCCCAATAAAGCACGCAGCTTCTACATATAATCAACACCTCACCCCACCAGGATTCGAACCCATGATCTTCTAATTGTGACCGGGGAACGCTACCTCTGGGCCACCAGGACAATAAAAGAAGTCCTAGACTCTGCTATATTTCACACAAAGCCTGTTCAACGAGCTTATGGCGCTGTGAACCTCTAATGGGGACCATCCGTGCCACTTAGGTGATCAGAGCAACGTTTTACTAAATCCGGCTTCGAAACACAAGGATCCATATATATTTCATAAGCCCAATAGAGCACGCGGACTTCTACATATAATCAACACCTCACTCCACCAGGATTCGAACCCACGATCTTATAATTGTGACCGAGGAACGCTACCTATGGGCCCCCAGGACACTATAAGCAGTCCTAGACTCTACTGTATTTCACACAAAGCCTGTTCAACGACCTTATGGCGCCATGAACCTCTAATGGAGACCACCGTACCGCTTAGGTGATCAGAGCAAGGTTTACCAGATCCGGCTTGGAAACACGAGGATCCATATATATTTCATTAGCCCAATAGAGCACGCGGACTTCTACATATAATCAACGCCTCACCCCACCAGGATTTGAAGCCACGATCTTATAATTGTGACCGGGGAACGCTACCTCTGGGCCACCAGGACAATAAAAGCAGTCCTAGACTCTGCTATATTTCAAACAAAGCCTGTTCAACGAGCTTATGGCGCCGTGAACCTCTAATGGTGACCACCCGTGCCGCTTAGGTGATCAGAGCAACGTTTTACCAAATGCTGCTTCAAAACACGAGGATCCATATATATTTCATTTGCCCAATAAAGCACGCGGACTTCTACATATAATCAACACCTCACCCCACCAGGATTCGAACCCACGATCTTCTAATTGTGACCGGGGAACGCTACCTCTGGGCCACCAGGACAAAAAAAGCAGTCCTAGACTCTGCTATATTTCACAAAGAGCCTGGTCAACGAGCTTATGGCGCTGTGAACCTTTAATGCGGACCATCCGTGCCGCTTAGGTGATCAGAGCAACGTTTTACCAAATCCGGCTTGGAAACACGAGGATCCATATATATTTCATTAGCCCAATAAAGTACTTGGACTTCTACATATAATCAACACCTCACCCCACCAGGATTCAAAACCACAATCTTATAATTGTGACCGCGGTATGCTACCTCTGGGCCACCAGGACAATAAAAGCAGTCCTAGACTCTACTATATTCCACACAACGCCTGTTCAACGAGCTTATGGCGCTATGAACCTCTAATGGAGACCACCCGTGCTGCTTAGGTGATCAGAGCAACGTTTTACCAAATGCGGCTTCAAAACACGAGGATCCATATATATTTTATTTGCCCAATAAAGCACGCGGACTTCTACATATAATCAACACCTCACCCCACCAGGATTCGAACCCACTATCTTCTAATTGTGACCGGGGAACGCTACCTCTGGGCCACCAGGACAATAAAAGCAGTCCTAGCCTCTGCTATATTTCACAAAAAGCCTGTTCAACGAGCTTATGGCGCTGTGAACCTCTAGTGGGGACCATCCGTGCCGCTTAGGTGATCAGAGCAACGTTTTACCAAATCCGGCTTCGAAACACGAGGATCTATATATATTTCATTAACCCAATAAAGCACGCGGACTTCTACATATAATCAACACGTCACTCCACCAGGATTCGAACCCACGATCTTATATTTGTGACCGAGGAACGCTACCTATGGGCCACCAGGACACTATAAGCAGTCCTAGACTCTGTTATATTTCACACAAAGCCTGTTCAACGAGCTTATGGGGCTGTGAACCACTATTGGGGACCACCTGCGCCCCTTAGGTGATGAGAGCAACGTTTTACCAAATGCGGCTTCATAACATGAGGATCCATATATATTTCATTAGCCCAAGAAAGCACGCGGACTTCTACATATAAACACCTCACCCCATCAGAATTCGAACCCACGATTTTCTAATTGTGACCGGGGAACGCTACCTCTGGGCAACCAGGACAATAAAAGCAGTCCTAGACTCTGCTATATTTCACACAAAGCCTGTTCAACGAGCTTATGGCGTCGTGAACCTCTAATGGGGACCACCCGTGCCGCTTAGGTGATCAGAGCAACGTTTTACCAAATGCGGCTTCAAAACACGAGGGTCCATATATATTTCATTAGCCCAATAAAGCACGCGGACTTCTACATATAATCAACACCTCACCCCACTAGGATTCAAACCCACGATTTTATAATTGTGACCTTGGTATGCTACCTCTGGGCCACCAGGACACTAAAAGCAGTCCTAGACTCTGCTATATTTCACACAAATCCTTTTCAACGAGCTTATGGCGCAGTGAACCTCTAATGGGGACCACCCGTGCCGCTTATGTGATCAGAGCAACGTTTTACCAAATCCGCCTTGGAAACACGAGGATCCATATATATTTCATTAGCCCAATAAAGCACTCGGACTTCTATATATAATCAACACCTCACCCCACCAGGATTCAAACCCACAATCTTATAATTGTGACCGGGGTATGCTACCTCTGGGCCACCAGGACAATAAAAGCAGTCCTAGACTCTACTATATTTCACACAAAGCCTGTTTAACGAGCTTATGGTGCCGTGAACCTCTAATGGGGACCACCCGTGCCGCTTAGGTGATCAGAGCAACGTTTTACCGAATGCTGCTTCGAAACACGAGGATCCATATATATTTCATTAGCCCAATAAAGCACGCAGACTTCTACATATAATCAACGCTTCACCCCACCAGGATTTGAAGCCACGATCTTATAATTGTGACCGGGGGACGCTACCTCTGGGCCACCAGGACAATAAAAGCATTCCTAGACTCTGCTATATTTCACACAAAGCCTGTTCAATGGGCTTATGGCACCGTGAACCTCTAATGGGGACCATCCGTGCCGCTTAGGTGATCATAACAACGTTTACCCAAATGCGGCTTCGAAACACGAGGATCCAGATATATTTCATTAGCCCAATAACGCACACAGACTTCTACATATAATCAACGCCTCACCCCACCAGGATTTGAAGCCACGATTTTATAATTGTGACCGGGGAACGCTACCTCTGGGCCACCAGGACAATAAAAGCAGTCCTAGACTCTGCTATATTTCACACAAAGCCTGTTCAACGAGCTTATGGCGTCGTGAACCTCTAATGGGGACCACCCGTGCCACTTAGGTGATCAGAGCAACGTTTTACCAAATGCTGCTTCGAAACAGGAGAATCCATATATATTTCATTAGCTCAATAAAGCACGCGGACTTCTACATATAATCAACACCTCACCAAACCAGGATTTGAACCCACAATCTTATAATTGTCACCGAGGAACGCTACCTCTGGGCCACTAGGACAATAAAAGCAGTCCTAGACTCTACTATATTTCACACAATGCCTGTTCAACGAGCTTATGGCGCTGTGAACCACTATAGGGGACCACCCGTGCCACTTAGGTGATCAGAGCAACGTTTAACCAAATGCGGCTTCGAAACCCGAGGATCCATATATATTTCATTAGCCCAATAAAGCACGCAGACTTCTACATATAATCAAAGCCTCACCGCACCAGGATTTGAAGCCACGATCTTATAATTGTGACCGGGGGACGCTACCTCTGGGCCACCAGGACAATAAAAGCAATCCTAGACTCTACTATATTTCACACAAAGCCTGTTCAACGAGCTTATGATGCTGTGAACCACTATAGGGGACCACCCGTGCCGCTTAGGTGATCAGAGCAACGTTTAACCAAATGCGGCTTCGAAACCCGAGGATCCATATATATTTCATTAGCCCAATAAAGCACGCAGACTTCTACATATAATCAAAGCCTCGCCCCACCAGGATTTGAAGCCACGATCTTATAATTGTGACCGAGGGATGCTACCTCTGGGCCACCAGGACAATAAAAGCATTCCTAGACATTGCTATATTTCACACAAAGCCTGTTCAACGGGCTTATGGCACCGCGAACCTCTAATGGGGACCACCCGTGCCGCTTAGGTGATCAGAGCAACGTTTTACCGAATGCGGCTTCGAAACACGAGGATCCAGATATATTTCATTAGCCCAATAAAGCACGCGGACTTCTACATATAATCAACACCTCACCCCACCAGGATTTGAAACCACAATATTATAATTGTCACCGGGGAACGCTACCTCTGGGCCACTAGGACAATAAAAGCAGTCCTAGACTCTACTATATTTCACACAATGCCTGTTCAACGAGCTTATGGCGCTGTGAACCACTATAGGGGACCACCCGTGCCGCGTAGGTGATCAGAGCAACGTTTAACCAAATGCGGCTTCGAAACCCAAGGATCCATATATATTTCATTAGCCCAATAAAGCACGCAGACTTCTACATATAATCAACGTCTCACCCCACCAGGATTTGAAGCCACGATCTTATAATTGTGACCGGGGGACGCTACCTCTGGGCCACCAGGACAATAAAAGCAATCCTAGACTCTACTATATTTCACACAAAGCCTGTTCAACGAGCTTATGACGCTGTGAACCACTATAGGGGACCACCCGTGCCGCTTAGGTGATCAGAGCAACGTTTAACCAAATGCGGCTTCGAAACCCGAGGTTCCATATATATTTCATTAGTCCAATAAAGCACGGAGACTTCTACATATAATCAAAGCCTCACCCCACCAGGATTTGAAGCCACGATCTTATAATTGTGACCGGGGAACGCTACCTCTGGGCCACCAGGACAATAAAAGCAGTCCTAGACTCTAAGCATTTCACACAAAGCCTGTTCAACAGGCTTATGGCACCGTGAACCTCTAATGGGGACCACCCGTGCCGCTTAGGTGATCAGAGCAACGTTTTACCGAATGCGGCTTCGAAACACGAGGATCCAGATATATTTCATTAGCCCAATAAAGCACGCGGACTTCTACATATAATCAACACCTCACCCCACCAGGATTTGAACCCACGATCTTATAATTGTGACCGGGGGACGCTACCTCTGGGCCACCAGGACAAAAAAAACATTCCTAGACACTGCTATATTTCACACAAAGCCTGTTCAATGGGCTTATGGCACCGTGAACCTCTAATGGGGACCACCCGTGCCGCTTAGGTGATCAGAGCAACGTTTTACCAAATCCGGCTACGAAACACGAGGATCCATATATATTTCATTAGCCCAATAAAGCACGCGGACTTCTACATATAATCAACACCTCACCCCACTAGGATTCAAACCCACGATCTTATAATTGTGACCGGGGTATGTTACCTCTGGGCCACCAGGACAATAAAAGCAGTCCTACACTCTACTATATTTCACACAAAGACTGTTCAACGACCTTATGGAGCAATGAACCTCTAATGGGGACCACCTGTGCCGCTTAGGTGATCAGAGCAACGTTTTACCAAATCCGGCTACGAAACACGAGGATCCATATATATTTCATTAGCCCAATAAAGCACTCGGACTTCTACATATAATCAACACCTCACCCCACCCGGATTCAAACCCACGGTCTTATAATTGTGACCGGGGAACGATACCTCTTGGCCACCAGGACAATAAAAGCAGTCCTAGACTCTGCTATATTTCACACAAAGCCTGTTCAACGAGCTTATGGCGCCGTGAACCTCTAATGGGGACCACCCGTGCCGCTTAGGTGATCAGAGCAACGCTTTACCAAATGCGGTTTCGCAACACGAGGATCCATATATATTTCATTAGCCCAATAAAGCACGAGGACTTCTACATATAATCAACGCCTCACCCCACCAGGATTTGAAGCCACGATCTTATAATTGTGACCGGGGAACGCTACCTCTGGGCCAACAGGAAAATAAAAGCATTCGTAGACTCTACTATATTTCACACAAAGCCTGTTCAACGACCTTATGGCGCCGTGAACCTCTAATGGGGACCACCCGTGCTGCTTAGGTGATCAGAGCAACGTTTTACTAAATGCGGCTTCAAAACACAAGGATCCATATATATTTCATTCCCCAATAAAGCACGCGTGTTCTACATATAATCAACACCTCACCCCACCAGGATTCGAACCCATGATCTTCTAATTGTGACCGGGGAACGCTACCTCTGGGCCACCAGGACAAAAAAAGCAGTCCTAGACTCTGCTATATTTCACACAAAGCCTGTTCAACGAGCTTATGATGCTGTGAACCTCTAATGGGGACCATCCGTGCCGCTTAGGTGATCAGAGCAACGTTTTACCAAATCCGGCTTCGAAACACGAGGATCCATATATATTTCATTAGCCCAATAAAGCACGCGGACTTCTACATATAATCAACACC
>NW_024746611.1:0-4453 GCF_018991925.1 Homarus americanus | reverse complement strand
TGTCGGGTGGGATTATGGGCACAAAAAACCTCCCATATTTATGGCGGGTGGATAAAGGGGTACAGAAACCTCTCCCATATTTATGGGGGGTTTGATATGGGCATAGAAACCTCTCCTATATTTATGGGGTGGATTATGGGGTACAGAAACCTCTCCCATATTTATGTGGGGTGGATTATGGGGTACAGAAACCTCTCCCATATTTATGGGGGGTGGATTAAGGGGTACAAGGACCTCTCCCATATTTATGGGGGATGGGTTATGGGGTACAGAAATCTCTCCCATATTTATGTCGGGTGGATTATTGGGTACAGAAACCTCTCCCATATTTATGTCGGGTGGATTATGGTGTACGGAAACCTCTCCCATATTTATGGGGGGTGGATTATGGGGTACAGAAACCTCTACCATATTTATGTCGGGTGGATTATAGGGCACAGAAACTTCTCCCATATTTATGTGGGGTGGATTATGGGGTACAGAAACCTCCCCATATTTATGTTGGGTGGATTATGGGGTACAGAAACCTCTCCCATATTTATGTCGGGTGGATTATGGGGTATAGAAACCTCTCCCATATTTATGTCGGGTGGATTATGGGGTTCAGAAACCTCTCCCATATTTATGGGGCGTGGATTATGGGGTACAGAAACCTCTCCCATATTTATGTCGGGTGGATTATAGGGTACAGAAACCTGTCCCATATTTATGTGGGGTGGATTATGGGGTACAGAAACCTCTCCCATAATTATGGGGGGAGGATTATGGGGTACAGAAAACTCTCCCATATTTATGTGGGGTGGATTATGGGGTACAGAAACCTCTCCCATATTTATGTGGGGTGGATTATGGAGTACAGAAACCTCTCCCATAATTATGGGGGGTGGATTATGGGGTACAGAAACCTTTCCCATATATATGGGGGGTGGATTATGGGGTACAGAAACCTCTCCCATATTTATGGGGGGTGGATTATGGGGTACAGAAACCTCTCCCATATTTATGTTGGGTGGATTATGGGGTACAGAAACCTCTCCCATATTTATGTGTGGTGGATTATGGGATACAGAAGCCTCTCCCATATTTATGGTGGGTGGATTAAGGGGTACAGAAACCTCTCCCATATTTATGTGGGTGGATTATGGGGAACTAAAACCTCTCCCATATTTATGTGTTGGGTGGATTATAAACAGAAACCTCTCCCATATTTATGTCGGGTGGATTATGGGGTATAGAAACCTCTCCCATATTTATGTCGGGTGGATTATGGGGTACAGAAACCTCTCCCATATTTATGGGGCGTGGATTATGGGGGACAGAAACCTCTCCCATATTTATGTCGGGTGGATTATAGGGTACAGAAACCTTTCCCATATTTATGTGGGGTGGATTATGGGGTACAGAAACCTCTCCCATAATTATGGGGGGAGGATTATGGGGTACAGAAAACTCTCCCTTATTTATGTGGGGTGGATTATGGGGTACAGAAACCTCTCCCATATTTATGTGGGGTGGATTATGGGGTACAGAAACCTTTCCCATATTTATGGGGGTGGATTATGAGGTACAGAAACCTCTCCCATATTTATGTGGGGTGGATTATGGGGTAGAGAAACCTTTCCCATATTTATGGGGGTGGATTATGAGGTACAGAAACGTCTCCCATATTTATGTGGGGTGGATTATGGGGTACAGAAACCTCTCCCATATTTTGGGGGGGTGGATTAAGGGGTACAGAAACTTTTCCCATATTTATGGGGGTTGGATTATGGTGTACAGAAACCTCTCCGATATTTATGTCGGGTGGATTATAGGGTACAGAAACCTCTCCCATATTTGTGTCGAGTGATTATGGGGTACAGAAACCTCTGCATGGGGTGATTATGTAAAAGGCAGAAACCCTCCCAGCTTATGAGGGGTGGATTATGGGGGTACAAAAACTCCCTCCCATATTTATGTCGGTGGATTGGTAAAGGAGAAAACCTCCCATGTTTTATGTGGGGTGGATTATGGGGCATGAAACCTCTCCCATATTTATGTGGGTGATTATGGGGCATAGAAACCTCTCCCATATTTATGGGGGTGGATTTAGTACAGAAACCTCTCCCATATTTAGTGGGTGGATTATGGGGTACAGAAACTTTTCCCATATTTTTGGGGGGTTGATTATGGGGTACAGAAACTTCTCCCATAATTATGGGGGTGGATTATGGGGTACAGAAACCTTTCCCATATTTATGGGGGATGGATTATGGGGTACAGAAACCTCTCCCATATTTATGTGGGGTGGATTATGGGGTACAAAAACCTCTCCCATATTTATGACGGGTGGATAAAGGGGTACAGAAACCTCTCCCATATTTATGGGGGTTGGATTAAGGGCTACAGAAGCCTCTCCCATATATATGGGGGTGGATTATGGAGTACAGAAACCTCTCCCATATTTATGTTGGGTGGATTATGGGGTACAGAAACCTCTCCCATATTTATGTGGGGTGGATTATGGGGTAGAGAAACCTCTCCCATATTTATGGGGGGTGGATTAAGGGGTACAAGGACCTCTCCCATATTTATAGGGGGTGGATTGTGGGGTACAGAAATCTCTCCCATATTTATGTCGGGTGGATTATGGGGTACAGAAACCTCTCACCCATATTTATATCAGGTGGATTATGGTGTACGGAAACCTCTCCCATATTTATGTGGGGTGGGTTATGGGGTACAGAAACCTCTCCCATATTTATGTCGGGTGGATTATAGGGCACAGAAACCTCTCCCATATTATGTTGGGTGGATTATGGGGTACAGAAACCTCTCCCATATTTATGGGGCGTGGATTATGGGGTACAGAAACCTCTCCCATATATATGTCGGGTGGATTATAGAGTACAGAAACCTCTCCCATATTTATGTGGGGTGGATTATGGGGTACAAAAACCACTCCCATATTAATGGGGGGTGGATTATGGGGTACAGAAAACTCTCCCATATTTATGTGGGGTGGATTATGGGGTACAGAAATCTCTCCCATATTTATGGCTGGTGGATAAAGGGGTATAGAAACCTCTCCCATATTTATGGGGGTTGGATTAAGAGGTACAGAAACCTCTCCCAAATATATGGGGGTGGATTATGGGGTACAGAAACGTCTCCCATATTTATGTGGGGTGGTTTATGGGGTACAGAAACCTCTCCCATATTTATGGGGGGTGGATTAAGGGGTACAGAAACCTCTTCCATATTTATGGGGGTGGATTATGGGGTACAGAAATCTCTCCCATATTTATGTCGGGTGGATTATGGGGTACAGAGACCTCTCCCATATTTGTGTCGAGTGGATTATGGGGTACAGAAACCCTCCCATATTTATGGGGGGGTGGATTATGGGCACAGAAACCTCCCCATATTTTTGGGGGTGGATTATACAAAAACCTCTCTCCCATATTTATGTCGGTGGATTGATAGGGCATTGGGAAAACCTCCCATATTTATATGTGGGTTGGATTATGGGCACAGAAACCTCTTCCATATTTATGGGGGTGATTATGGGCACAGACCTCCCATGGTCTCATGGGGCTGGGATTATGGGGTACATAAACCTCTCCCATATTTTTGTGGGGTGGATTATGGGGTACAGAAACCTCTCCCATATTTATGTTGGGTGGATTATGGGGTACAGAAACATCTTCCATATTTATATGGGGTGGATTAAGGGGTACAGAAACCTCTCCCATATTTATGGGAGTTGATTAAGGGGTACAGAAACCTCTCCCATATTTATGTGGGTGGATATGGGGTACTAAAACCTCTCCCATATTTATGGCAGGTGGATAAAGTGGTACAAAAACCTCTCCCATATTTATGGTGGGTTGGTTTAAGGGGTACAGAAACCTCTCCCATATTTATGGGGGGTGGATTATGGGATACAGAAACCTCTCCCATATTTATGTGGGGTGGATTATGGGGTACAGAAACATCTTCCATATTTATGTGGGGTGGATTATGGGGTACAGAAACCTCACCCATATATATGGGGGGTGGATTAAGGGGTACAGAAACCTCTCCCATATTTATGGGGGGTGGATTATGGGGTACAGAAACCTCTCCCATATTTATGTCGGGTGGATTATAGGGTACAGAAACCTCTCCCATATTTATGTGGGGTGGATTATGGGGTACAGAAACTTCTCCCATATTTATGGGGGGTGGATTATAGAGTACAGAAACCTCTCCCATATTTATGTGGGGTGAATTAAGGGGTACAGAAACCTCTCCCATATTTATTAGGGGTGGATTATGGGGTACAGAAACCTCTCCCATATTTATGTGGGGTGGATTATGGGGTACAAAAACCTCTCCCATATTTATGGGGGGTGGATTATGGGGTACAGAAACCTCTCCCATATTTATGTGGGGTGGATTATGGGGTACAGAAACCTCTCCCATATTTATG
>NW_024746610.1:0-14228 GCF_018991925.1 Homarus americanus | reverse complement strand
TCAGTGTGCTTCCGGTTCGGTTGCATTATTTAGCTATTCTATGAAGTATACACCGTACATCTCCAAGTATGCACCGTGCATCTACCAAGTATACACCGTGCATCTGCAAGTATGCACATCTACCAAAGTATGCACCATCCCATCTACCAAGTATACACCGTCCATCTACCAAGTATGCACCGTACATCTACCAAGTATACTCTGTACATCATGATACTGCACAATTCACATCTACCAAATACACCTACATCTACCAAGTATACACCGTACATCTACCAAGTATACACCGTACATCTACCAAGTATACACCGTGCATCTACCAAGTATATACACCACAAGTATGCAATCCATCTACAAGTATACTCTGTACATCTCCAAGTATACTCTGTACATCTGCAAATATACAGTCCATCTACCAGTATACACGTACATCTACCAAGTATACACCATCCTCTGCAGTATACACCATTGCGTCTGCCAAGTATGCGCAGATCCATCTGGGTATGCACCGTGCATCTGCCAAAGTATGCACCGTGCATCTGCCAGTACACCGTGCATCTGCCGAAATTATGCACCCAGATCCGTCTGCAGGTATGCACCGTGCACGTCTGCCAGAGTATGCAGCCCGTCTACCAGGTATGCTCTGGCGCATCCGAGTATACACCTTGCATCTGCAGGTATACACCGTGCGTCTACCAGGTATGCCAGTCCGTCTGCCAGGTAATACGCCGTACGTCTACCAGTATGCACGTTACGTCTGCCAAAGGTATGCACCGTGCGTCTGCCAAAATATGCACCGTGCATCTGCCAGTATGCACCGTACATCTGCAAAGTATGCCCGTACGTCTACCAGAGTATACACCGTGCATCTGCCAGTATCACCGTGCATCTACCAAGTATGCACCCATGCACATCTACCAAGTATACACCGTGCATCTGCAAATTATACTCATGCATCTACCAATATACACCGTACATCTACCAAGTATACTCTGTACATCTACCAAGTATACACCGTACATCTACCAAGTATACACCGTACATCTACAGATATACACCGTACATCTGCAAGTATACACCGTGCATCTACCAAGTATACACCGTACATCTCCAAGTATACATTACATCTACCATTATGCGTGTACATCTACCAAGTATACTCTGTACATCTACAAGTATACACCGTACATCTACCAAGTATACACCGTACATCTGCAAGTATACACCGTACATCTACCAAGTATGCACCGTACATCTACCAAGTATACACCGTACATCTACCAAGTATGCACGTACATCTACCAAGTATACACCATACATCTACCGTATACACCGTGCATCTACCAAGTATGCACCGTGCATCTGCAAGGTATGCTCTGTGCATCTACCAAAAGTATACACCGTGCATCTACCAGTATGCAGTCCATCTACCAGTATGCCCGTGCATCTACCAAGTATACTCTGTACATCTACCAAGTATACACCATTGCATCTACAAGTATACACTGTACATCTGCAAGTGCTCACCGTACATCTACCAAGTATGCACCGTGCATCTGCAAGTATGCCATGCATCTGCAAAACCTACCGTGCATCTACCAGTATGCACCATGCATCTACCAGAAACCACCGTGCATCTGCAAGTATACTCTGTACATCTGCAATATGCACCGTACATCTAAAGTATACACCGTCCATCTACCAAATGCACGTGCATCTACCAAGTATACCATTACTACCAAGTATACATACATCTACCAATATACCGTGCATCTACCAAGTATGCACCGTACATCTACCAAGTATGCCGCATCTGCCAGAAGTATACACCGTGCATCTACCAGGTATGCACCTGCATCTGCAGAAGTATACCGTGCATCTACCAAGTATGCACCATTGCATCTACCAGGTATGCACCGTGCATCTGCCAAGTATGCGCAGTCCGTCTGCAAGTATGCACAATCCCGTCTACAAGGTATACACCGTGCATCTGCAAGTATGCGCAATGCATCTACCAAGTATACACCGTGCATCTACCAAGTATGCACCGTCCATCTACCAAGTATACACCGTGCATCTACCAAGTATGCACGTTGACATCTACCAAGTATACACCGTGCATCTGCAGTATACCGTACATCTGAAGTACACGTCCATCTACCAAGTATACCGTACATCTACCAAGTATACCGTACATCTGCAAGTATACACCGTCCATCTACCAAGTATACACCGTGCATGCCAGTATACGCCGTCCGTCTGCCAGGTATGCACCGTACGTCTGCCAGAGTATGCGATCATCGCCAAGTATGACCGTCCGTCACCAGAGTACATGCACCGTGCGTCTGGTATGCACCGTGCATCTGCCAAGGTATGCACCGTCCGTCTGCCCGTACGCACCGTGCATCTGCCAAGTATGCACCGTACATCTGCCAGTATGCATGCATCTGCCAAGTATGCACCAGATCCGTCTGCAAAGTATGCGCATCATCACCAAGTATACCAGTCCGCTCTCCAAATTATACACCATTGCATCTGCAAGGTATGCCGTCCGTCTACCAGGTATGCACCAGTACGTCTGCCAGTATGCACCGTACATCTACCAAGTATGCGCCGTACATCACCAAGTATGCACCGTACATCTGCCAGGTATGCACCGTACATCTGCCAGTATGCGCGTCCGTCTGCCAGAAGTATGCACCGTGCATCTGCCAGTATGCACCGTCCATCTGCCAGGTATGCCGTGCGTCTACCAGGTATACCAGTCGTCTGCCAAATTATGCCGTGCGTCTGCCAAGTATGCACCGTGCATCCTCAGTATGCACCGTGCATCTACCAGAGTATGCACCGTGCATCTGCCAGTGTATGCACAGATCCGTCACCAGTATGCACCCGTACATCCCACCAGTATACTCCGTACATCTACCAGAATTATACAGCCGTCCATCTACCAAGTATACACCGTACATCTACCAAGTATACCCTGCATCTACCAAGTATACACAATGCATCTGCCAAGTATGCACCGTGCATCACCAGTATGCAGATCCTGCAAGTATACACCGTACATCACCAAGTATGCGCCGTACATCTACCAAGTATACCGTGCATCGCAAGTATGCAAATCCCATCTACCAAGTATACCGTCCATCTGCAAAGTATACACTGTGCATCTACCAAGTATACCGTTACATCTGCCAAAGTATCAGTCCGTCTCCAAGTATGCACCGTGCATCTACCAGTATGCACCGTCCATCTGCAAGTATACCGTACATCTCAAGTATGCCGTCTGCCCGTGCATCTACCAGAGTATACCTGCATCTGTAACGCATCTGCCAAGTATGCACCGTACATCACGGTATACACCGTCCATCTACCAAGTATGCACCGTCCATCTACCAAGTACCTGATCCGTCTACCAGAGTATGCACCGTACATCTACCAAGTATACACCGTGCATCTACCAAGTATGCACCGTACATCTACAGGTATACACCGTACATCTACCAAGTATACGCAATACATCTGCAAGTATACCGTACATCTACCAAGTATACACCGTCCATCTACAAGTATACCGTACATCTACCAAGTATACACTGTCCATCTACCAAGTATACAACCGCACATCTACCAAGTATACACCGTACATCTACCAAGTATACACCGTTTTAAGTATAAATTAAAATTTGTACATGTAAGTAATAATGACCCTAATTTCTGTAAATAGACGTCGATCATTTTAGACAATTTTAGTGTTGAAAAAGTAAAAAAAAAAATATTTATCTCATTTAAAAATATTATCCACTGACTACAAGAAAACAGTTCATCATCCTCATAAACATAATATATTTACTTTTAATATAAATAAACAAGACTGTAATATATTAGTGTCAAAATAAATTATATACATCTACATATTATTTTTTTTACTAAGAAAAAAAAATATTGACTTTTACTAATTTAAATATATTTATTTATATTTTTATTATATAGTAAATATAAGGATAATGTTGGTAAGATTTTGTAACAATAATTTCTTCTTTACACAATAATATTTTGATATTAATATACGAGAACAAACACGTAATACATAAACTAAATTATGTAATTTTTCAAACTTTCTTGCCACATAAAATAATATTATCTTTATATTCCTCAACAGAAAGTCAGATTTATATCCTGAAATAAAAACAAAAATGCTAAAAAAATTAGGTAACTGTAATTTTATATTAAACTACAAAAGCAATTAAAAATATGCCATACAGTGCAAATTAAAATATTTTTTACCAAACTACAAAATTAATTAAAATTTTCTTTCCATCTTTAATAACGATATCATTATATCCTTCAAGTATTTCTAAAAATAAAATACACATAAAATGAAAGATGTATTATACGCCTATATAAAAATGATCAAAATAATCACAATCTTAACCCCCACAAGTGTCAACTATATCACTTACTGTACACAACAAATCTGGTCTGGGTGTTTGCTATGGTCTGTCTCACGTGAATAATCCAGAGCGTCGAGCTGCCTCCCTATCACCCGCCCGCCCACCCACCCGCCCACCCACCCGCCCGCCCGCCCACCCACCCGCCCACCCACCCACCCACCCATCCACCCACCCGCTGAACAGATGTACACAAACACCAAGTGAATATACAGGGTATATAGAAAATACGAAAAATATTGATGTATACTGTACGTGTTTTGATGAAATGTATGAAATATATGAAGGAAAATGAAAAATATCGATATGTACTGTATATGTATAACTGATAAACTGTGCGAATACATAAAAATAAAGGAATGAATGACACAATACATGTCGATCCGATGTATACATGTATGAGTAACAATAGTATACATGATGAAGATAATTACTGAACAAGAATGAATGTATACCGAAACACATCTTTACATATAAAGATAACGTAGCTGAAACATGAGTGTCTGTGTGAGCAAATACTCACGAGTGTGTGTGTGTACGCATAACAATACAAGATACACACACACACAAAGGTCATTTCCTTTAGCAGGCTAAGTATCTTGTGTGTGTGTGTGTGTGTGTGTGTGTGTGTGTGTGAGGTAGGTTTAGTTAGTTACTCTCACCACCTTTCTTGTTTGCTGTTCTTCTGTTTTAACACAATGTCCTGAAGTCTACCGAATTTTCCCAAACACTCATCATTCTGTCACTTTATGTAACTTGCTGACAAAACCCATGACCCCTCAGGCTTTACGCCCTTAATGCATGAGTCATAAAGGCAAGCATGAACGACGCATGCTTCCCAAATGGGCGCTGTAAACGCTTTTGCGCTTCACCTTCAACAGGATGACAAAGGGGTGCCCAATAAACTAGCCCCTCTGTTTACAACCCAACAATTTATATATATATATATATATATATATATATATATATATATATATATATATATATATATTAATATATGCTGATAACCACAAGGAAAGAAGAAAACACGAAGTTACCAAGCGCTGTGTAATTACATCTATTATTATTATTATTATTATTATATTATTATTATTGTTATTATTACTTTTACTCATTGTTCTTACTTATTGTTACTTTCCTTATTATTATTTTTTTTAAACGTAATATATGGGGAAAGTAGGAAATATATTTTATAAATAAATGTTTACTTTTAGTCTAATGAAAAAAAAAATAAATAAATAAATAAATAAATAAATATATATATATATATATATATATATATATATATATATATATATATATATATATATATATATATATATATATATATATATATATATATATATATATACTCGTTATATTTCACAAAGTAACATATGGCGCCGTGAACCTCTAATGGGGACAACCGTGCTCTAAGAGTAACGTTTAAATCCGGTTTCGAACACGAGATTCATATATATTCTTTAGCCCAATAAAGCACGTGGACTTCTACTACAATCAACACTCACCTCGCCAGGATTCAAACCCACAATCCTATGACAATGATCGGGTTCGAATCCTGCCGGGTGAGGTGTTGATTGCAGGTAGAAGTCCACGTGCTTTATTGGGCTAAAGAAATATATATGATCCTCGTTTAAGCCGGATTTGCAAAACGTTACCTGATCACTTAAGAGGCACGGGTTGTCCCATTAGAGGTTCACGGCGCCATAAGCTCGTTGAACAGGCTTTGTGTGAATATATATATATATATATATATATATATATATATATATATATATATATATATATATATATATAAAACTCAATAAAATACGCATATGATGATGGTATTAATAACAATAACAATAAAATAATGATGATAATATCAACAACAATATTAATGATGACAATAATGATGATGATAATAACAATAATAATAATATATTAATATAATATAAACATTAATAAAACCACCTTGTTAAAGCTAACTCCTATCAATTCACAAATAAAAACATCCGCGTCATCCAGCCCTTATTGCACTGCACACAAAGGCAATTACAACACCATTTCTCGTTACAATAACGAAAAAAAATGTATTTTTCGTTATTAGACCTAAATTTATGGCTCTACATATAAATATAAGTATAGCATGAGACAGTTGGTCAATGCTACACTCTTTATATAAAGGGTTTCCGCTATTATTGTTGTATAGTAGGAATTTACTATGTTTACTGTTGGATAATAATAATAATAATCATAATAATATAAGAATATTAAAAAAAATAATAATATTAATAATATAAATAATAATAATATTATTACAAATAATAATAATAATAATAATTTATCATAGTTCTCCCAGTTTAAAACTCCTTAATCCTTTCAGCCACTCAGTTCTGTATATTATACAACTCATTAATTCCTTAATCCCTAACTATAAAGAGTATGGCGACAGTAGGTATACCTTGGAACAGTGACGTGTTTCGGGCACAGCAGGAGGAGCCTCAGGCGTAGCCAGGATAGAGGTGACCGCTGTAATATGTACTCGACCGACACCTTTAAGTAAGGCTAGCTAGGAAGGTAAGGCTAGTTAAGGTAAAGGTAGGGCTAGTTAGGTAAGGTAAAGCCAGGTTAAGCAGGTAAGGTTGAGTTACCTGAGGTATATATATATATATATATATATATATATATATATATATATATATATATATATATAATATATATATATATCGTAATTAATTCATAAGCTCTATTCAGGTGTGTGCAATGTCAGGTAATGGTTCAATTTTATGAGAGAGAGAGAGGACCCACGCACGTTTACCCCACAGCAGGAGTCTTAAATGAAACGGAGACTCACCATGCAGGAGACATCGAGGTGCCATGCCGTCTTGAAGATATATGAGTCGTAAATCCCATTGCGGGCCTAATGTGCTTCTTGAGGACTGGACTCAAATCCTTCAGGCCAGGGATTATTTTTGTCGATGGCCACCGGAGCGTCAAGGTGATGGATGATCAGGACTTCATTTCTTGGGGGTTTGGGTGGAGAAAAGGGCGCTTGAGACGGGTTTCGGCAGCTGTGACGGTTTTGATGGACAGAGACGTTTTTGGAACTATTGTGGAATGTTTTATGACGACACAGCCGTTGTTGGACCACACAAAAACGTTTACAGACGACACCGAGACGTTTTAGACAGTTATCAAAGGCGTTAACGAAATCAGCAAGTGTCTTTTTAAAGTCTTTGGTGCAAACAAGATTTAACAAATATGTTGGGTGGACGACTGGACGTGAACGAGACGTGTTCTCACTGGTCTAGGACGTGTTCCACGGGTCTGAATGACGATGTTCTGACGGGTCTAGATGACGTGTTCTGACTGGTCTAGATGACGTGTTCGAACCTGAGTCTAGATGACGTGTTCTGACGGGTCTAGATGGCGTGTTCTGACGGGTCTAGATGACGTGTTCTGACGGGTCTAGATGACGTGTTCTGACGGTCTCTGATGACATGGCTAAACTACAGGTTCTGAAGACTATCTCCAGCCTTCAGAGACGTGTGATGGAGGAATACCTGATTAGCCATAAACTTGTAACATCATTAACTGAATGTTATCCAAGTGGTCCTGTATCAACGTTTGTGGCCACCGTTTTTAACGTCTGTTCTGTATTAATTTAGTTCTTCAAGTGTCGATGTGTCCAACAAACAAGAACAAAAGATACAGTACCAGTACAATGTACAGTACAGTACAATACAGTGACATTAAGTACAGTATCAAGGTATCAGAATAATGAACTTTTGAAAGGAAAAAAAAAATACGATAAAAAAATAATAAATTCAAACTCAAAAACAAATAATTACTAACACATTTCCCATCATTTACGTTGAGTCTTATTTTTTAGACATATCGGCACATGGTAGCTTTCTGAGCTTTCCAGGCATTGATACGATTAAAAATAAATCAAATATCTGGTTTATCAACATCTACCCTCACCGTTACCATGACAACAGAGGGCTCTTGAGTGTGTGCAAAACTTTTAATTTCTCTCCCAATAGAATATACCAGGATTTATGAGCACCCCTAGCGATACTTATTTTTGTCTCTTTTGGTGTGAAATGCTTCCGTTTAGTACTCTGTTTGGAGCGTCACTTTACACTATGTATTATGAAAAGAAATAATATTGATTAAGTGACGTACTGGACACACACACTTGCACACCACACGTACCACACACACACACACCCTTTTACAGCCCAGTCCAACATTGTAAAATTATCAATAACATTAATCAACGATGTATTCATCCCAGTCAATCTTACTTTTACCTCACTATGTTGAAATGCCTCGTTGTATGACCTTCTCCCCACCTAATTATTATATATCATATTGTATCACATATGTTAGCATATATTAAATCAACCATTCCCCAATTATATTAACTGTATATTTTCAGCAGTCCGACTGCCTCTCAATAAACCATTAATTAATATTATTATTATTATTATTATTATTACTTTTACGTGCATACCCACACACACGTACACACCACCTCATACATGCATACAACACCACACACACCTCTACCCTGGATAGTTAATGACGTCACGAGAGATGGTTGGTACACCTGAAACTTATAAACAAACCCAACGCTTTGGGGTGATTGTTGACACCAAGACAGTATGTGGTGAGATACTGGACAACCCAGCGCTATAAAATACCCCGGGTCATATGATTCCTGGTGTGGGCAGATCATAGGATTGAGAGGTGTCATGTGATACAAACCTGTTCTGGGTACGTGAATGAGAATGGTGGTCAGAAGTAATTCTGATATATAAAATAGAGAGAGAGAGTTGACGGGTTTAAGGATAGGAAGAAATTGAAAAAAGAAGGAGTAGAAAGAAGATAGAACTGGGACACTGTCATACCAACAAGGAGAGGTGGGAGGGGGGGAGGGTATCAAGGTCTTCTACAAGACTTGATCAGAAAACAGAGTTTCTCTTTGTAAGAGTATCACCTTAGAGCGCCATTTCACCTTTAAAGCCATCAACTAAAATAGCTACATCCTCACCTATCTGACACACTGCAGCAGCCTTACTGTTCCTCCTCTTCCTACTACCATCACTTTCTTAACACCCTCACCTCCCTCTCCTCACTCCACCATCCCTCTCTCCTCCACCACTACTACCATCCACTTTCCTAACTACCCACCTCCCTCCTCCACTACATCCCTCCACCTCCTCCCCACCTCCCCACTCACTACCACCACCACCCTCCTCCCTCCCCTGTCCCTCCCACCTCCTCCTACCCTACTACCATCCCTTTCTTACCACACACCACCTCCTCCACCACGTCCCCCACCTCTCTCCCACCACTACCATCTCTTCTGCACACCCCTCTCTCCCACACCCCTACTCTCCACATCCCACCACTACCATCTTTCTTAACCACACTCTCCTCCCTACGCCCCTCCTCCTCCTCCACCACTACCATCACTCCTTATACCTCCTCCTCCTCCATCCCCTCCCCTCCCCTCCTCTCGCCACCCACCACAACATCTTGTTTCATCCTACTCCCTTCTACCCTTATCACTCTCCCCTCCCCCCGTGCTCAACACGTAAGGTTGCATGGAGGTTCGCCCAGGGCCATGAGGCCGCGTGCCACCACTTCAATCCTACTCAAGGGATCTTAGCCCAGGGCGTCGGAAATCTTCCATCGTAAAAGGTTTACATGTGTTGGCATCGCTTACAGCAACATTACAGCGAAGGATTGACTAAACGTAATACAAAAGAAGGTAATTACGTTTGAACTTGCATGATTCTAACAAATAAATCATACACATACAAAAAGTTCATTTTAAAATAAATTGTTAACAAACTTTTCAATTATCTGACCTTGATTGCTAGAGTTTAGAAATCTACAGCTCAAAAGGAACTGTGCCAGAAAACAATAACTAAAATTCCACCAGTTAAATCATATCTAAATATGTTTTACAATCGTCACCAAATATTGGGTAAAGTTAAAGTCCTCAAAAGAAAATACACAAAAGCCTGAAACAAAGAGCTTTTAATGTAGTGTACAAAGTATACGGCACCAGACTCAGAGAGTCTTTGAAACTAAGAAACATCTCAAGATGTTAGCAACGTAAATCCTCGTATAAACAAACTCAATAAACAACTACATGCAAACAACACCAGAAATAGAAAAATTCCATTCCCCATAAGGACAAAAACCAGCTTGAACCAAGGCGAAAGCTTTCTATAAGAAATAACGCAAAAAACAAAAGAAACTCCTAATTCATGAAACATCAAAATACTAAACTAACTCAAGAAAGAAAGCCAACATCAGGACACCACAACCGACTCTCCAGAATAAAACGAACAAACCACGTAAAAAAAAAAGAAAAAAAGTTTTGACTTTTGAACCAAATTAAATAAACTCAACTACAAAACCAAAAACCTCCCCTTCCCTACACGCTCTGTACACAATAATATTCCTCTGGAAAAAATGAACCAGGCTATAAAAACACTTTTACCCTCCTTGATTAAAATAAAATGATGCTGTACACACACAGACAGGCAGGTGAATGAAAAGCTCAAAAAAACAACCACCCCCAAAAAAGACCTAAACCAAGCCAGAAACAAAAACAGTCCAGCTAGAGTTCCTGAATATCGCTCTACGACCTGGCATTCATAACAACACGTGAAATAGCTCTTAACCAGATTCACAGAAAGAAAGTTACGAAATTAGAGAACACAAAGAAATCTCGCAAACCCGGAGTAAAGAGGTACAGTACTCACCCAACCTTCCAGCACCAGTACAGTTGAAGGAGGCAGCGGTCGCCAGCTCAATTTGTACCAAGGGAGAGTTAGCCAGACCTCTCCTCATCTCGCTCACACAGCCATCGTCAGGACACACGGTCATCGTCGGACATCTGAACCAACTATCAAACCATCCAACACTTATGTAACTTACTCCTCCAGGGTCACTAGAGGAATAATAGTAGTTTTGACATCAAAATACATTTTACATGAAATACTTATTCAATATGTTTAATGTCACCTAAGTTCATGCATTACTTCTAGACACATAAAAAACATTAAGGGACCCACAAAATAATTACAGTACCATCCACACACAATCCTAAATTTCTACAAATAGTAAAACAACCACAAAAATAACAAAAAATAGATTTGTTAATGAAAACAGACAATGAAAAAAAGTTGCCGATCATTGTACGAAACAAATCCTTTTGTCTTCAATGGCGAAACACTATCTTGTTTTAGTCGAACACTGCGACTCAAAATTACCATTTATCAGTGGTCTACTGTGACAAGATCCTAATAACCTGATTAGTTATCTACACCCTCTTATTACAAACATTTTATTTTCTCCTGGGGCACCAATTCTGTGGCTGGGGAACATACTAGTCTCTCCCATCCCTAAATAAGAAAATGCGGAGGTCAGGGCAGGACAGGTGGAGTATTTCAGGTAGTTTCGAGAGAAATGTGACAGGCAAAAACAAAGCAGGAGAGGTAGTTCAGTGGCATGGTAATGGTCAGAAAATTATAACAATTTCAGAAGGTGGGATGGTGGCAACAATGAAATTGTTGCAACGTTGGAATATGAGGGTAGGGTAGTAGCAAAGGATAAACAAACCAAGTGCAGAATTAAAACTGATAGACCAGTGGAAATAAGAATGGGGCAGTTTGACGGACACACACACACCAGTCCATCATTACAGACCATAAAGAAATGGGTGGGCAAGTGCTGGCAAATGTGGTCTTATTCTTTAAAGACTAAAAAGTAGATACAGGAATGGAAACATAAAGGACCCTTCCTCTACCCCTTTAAACTAGGGATGAGCTTCTACAGGGTGGACAGAGTCTTCACAGGGGGAGAGTGAGGGTGGAAAGGAATAAATAGGAAAGAATCATACCTCTCACTTCCACACTGAGAATTAAACAACAAGCACTGACAGGTAGAAAAGAACAAGAAATGGATGATGAGAAAAGTGGGGAGCACATTCCAAGGAAGAAAAGCCAGAAATCTGGCCGGAGGCGAGCGGGGTCAGAACAACCACAGGACAAATGACAACTGAGGTGACCCCATGGACACTCTACCCCAGAATGTAATTTCTCTCTCATTCGCCATATACGTTGAGCTGAGGGCTCCAACAGGGGTGCAGACCATCCACAAGAAATTTAACTGTTTAGTCAGAATGTTAGATGACTTTTTGGTTTTGGTTTTCTCCTCCTTTACTATAGCGTTTTGAAATATCGGAGGCAAGATATTAAGGAGAGGAAGGAACGAGATAGTGAAGGAAGCGCTGGCAGGCAGACACAAAGAAAAAAAGACAATTGGACCCCAAGTGTTTGTGATACAGACGAAAAATGAGACCTCGAGCTCACTTTCAATTTCAATCTCATTTTCATACACACACACATATATATATATATATATATATATATATATATATATATATATATATATAATATTATTATATATATATATATATAAATAAAATAAAAAAATACATATTTAAAAGGTGAAACATTATATTAAGTTTTAGTGTAATAACGTGTAGAGGTATTAAATTGTAATTATTTTTCTCTATAATAAAATCATACCTCACCATCAGTGAACTGTAAAAAAGTTTACAAGGATTACTAAAATAAAGCCTTTAAAAAAGTATTATAACTAGGAAAGCAACAGCATAATACTCACTAACTATTTATGTACAATCAAAATGTAACAATTAAGTTTAAAAAGTACACATAAGTGTCAAATATAACACCCAAAGAACCATATATACTACAAATCACTTTATCAAAAGATATTGTTGAATACTTCTTCAAACACATCACAGGCACATGATATTAAAAAAACTCACAGTGCTTTGAGCATGCCACAACAAAGGGCCATTGTCACGCGTCCAGATTCATGACAATGAACTGACATAAAGACATAAGCCCATACTTATATATCCAAAACACTAGAGAACAAGTAAGGATACAGTTGAATGTATCTGTGCACAAAAGAATCAAGATATAAACGTTATCTACTGTGACCTAACACAACACTAGGGGAAAAACGACAAGCACTGTATCTGCCTTCTATCCAGGCCTACACCATGACCTAACACACCCACATAGTTAGGTGAGAAGCGTGTGTACTGTACTGACACACAGTGAGCTGCGAGATATGTTTACTGATGTTATGTCTCTTAGAACTCACACAGATAAAATAAAAATGTTCTTTCCTCAAACATAAAGGGTTTATTAGAACACACACCACACAGAAACAAGTGATGACCTCCAACACCCTGCTTGCAGAATGAGAGAGAGGAACATAACAACACGCTCTGACGCAGATAGTTCTTGTACATGGAACATTAGTAGCCACGTCAAGTAATCCCATGAGTAGGGCTCCACAACGTATTAAAATAATAAAAAGCCATTAAAGATCTAAAAAAGCAGGCAAATTAATACAATCCATTCTTGGGTGTGTGGGAGAAATATCACTTCGAAGTTTAATGTTCAAGTTCAAGTTCAAGGTTCAAAGTAACCAATTGAGATACAATGTACATCTACCAAGTACACATGACACACAGTTACCAGAAATATTTTCTTCAACGATTTTAATAGATTTAATCTTGTTTCCTCAAAATTTTTGTTGCCTTAAGTTCTTTATTCAGAGACTTGGATGTTTTATTTCATAGATAGTTTATTATTTTAATATTATATTTATAAATTATATACAGGTATACAGTATATTTCTCTTTAGCTAAATAATTGAATAAAA
>NW_024746609.1:0-22410 GCF_018991925.1 Homarus americanus | reverse complement strand
TCAGTACTTCGTTCAGTTACGCTTGTCTGTCGTAACTTTTTATAGTCGCTCTATAGACTAGCAGTCACTTCACTATCTCAACAACAGTAACACGTCACTCGGGTGTAAGGCCATAACAGTAAACCCGGACCAGCGTGTCCTGCCACACAACAACTGAAGGCATATCTCAGTCATTTTATGAGGATATAAAGCCTTTTACACTATTGGTTCGGAATGCCGTTCGTAAGGTAAATATCGCGTGTGATGGAGGTACTGTATGTGACCGCCTGCCTTAAACTCCGAGAAAGTCATTTTGGTGAACATAGTGTTAAATTGTGTTGACTTATCAAAATTAGAAACGGTCTTTTATCTGTGTTTAAGAGAACAATTATGAAGCGATAGTCAGCGTGGGTCGGACAGTAGCTTGGACAGTGTGATATGTTCTCTCGGTGAGTCGGCTAGTAGTTGTAGAGCTCACTGACGCGGTTACGATTTAGGAAGGATCCTTGAGACTCTGGACTCCGGTCTTTCATGGTAGTGGACGGTGTCTACCAGTAGTCAGGACGGAGGCGTTATATAAGGAGTGTCTCGTCCACCTTTATTAGAGCATGCCACTGTTTACTGACCCACTGTGACTGGTGTTAGGCCGGGTCAGCTGGGTGCGGCTGGTTTTACCGTCTACCATGGCAGCGGTGAACCGGAGCAGCGAGGATGTCACCGCTCCCACCTAATGTTTACGCCACACGTACACCTGGAACACGGCGGCTGGTAGTGGCAGTGGTGGAGCCTCATAGGGTTACTACTTCTGGCTCAGTGAATGAAGGAGTGAATATTGGAGGAACAGGTGACAAGTGACCACAACCATTTGTACCTGTGACATAACACCTACTCCGGTATTCACATATGCTGGACTACACCTGTTGTCCAGTTGGGTCAAAATCTGTGGAGCAAACGAGGATTTACCGCAAAATATTAATCCTAAATATTTATCCCGTGTTGAGGTTGAGCGCCACTGCTGCCACCAGGTCATCACTTCTTGGTGAGCAGCAGATCCAAACGATTTCACATCGCCCAAACTGCCACCGCTCAGAATTTGAATTTCATTATACAAACAGATACACAGTGACAGCGTATGTCTGTGTCTTTGTTTCTAGTCCTCATTATGTCTGAGTTAGTTGATGATCCTTGCTGTAACTCTGGGGGGGCATGTACAGTACAGAATCAACACATCACAGACCACCATAATGAATGATAGTGTAAAGGCACTCTATAGCCACTAACGTGTTACTTCCTCCCGGGTGACGTGACACCAGGATCAAGGCGTCACTAACACCCGTTATTGACACAACCAGGCTAATGATTGCTACAGTCACGATCTTAAGTTACAAGGACTTGGTCACCTGGAGGTCTGTCATATTGTTTGTGTCAGGTGTTAAATTACGTGGTAGGCGTGTTAATGTCATAGTAGATGTGTTAGAGTTATGGCAGACAAGGGCGTCGAAGGAACTTTTCCAGAGTGGGGTGGGGGGGTAGACAAGCCCCCACAGTCAGGCTCAGTGGGCTAATATTTTAGTGGTTTGTTTTTTCTTCTTCGTTTTTGTTAGATTCTAAATCCTCTTCTTTTGTTTGGGTATTTGTTGCTTATATATTGTGACAGAAGACTGATCCAGGACGGGGGGGCTGCATGATGTTTTAGTCATGAGCAAGTTTAACCACTAACACAGTAATTCCTACTGTGGATCATAACACTACATACTGTATACCTTACGTGACAGTGCAAATATAATAATATATAACCATGTGTAGGAGGTGTGACTCAAGAACAGTATATGTTAATAGTGTGTAGATGTATGTATTGCTTGTCATGTATATGTCGTGTGCTTGTCATGTATGTGTCGTGTGCTTGTCATGTATGTGTCGTGTATGTTTCAGGTACAAATCATGTTGTCTGTCAGTCAGAACTCAACTCCACGTCTTGGGTGTCAACTGTGTATCAAGGCCAGGTGACCGTCTGCTCCTGACCCAGAGTACAGGAGGTGGTCAGGTGTGGGTGAGCGGTTTGTCCCCATCCGTCACTCTTGACAAATGATGGCCAGGTCAAGTGATGGTCAGATCAGGTGATGACCAGCTCAAATTATGGATAGGTCAAGTGATGGCCAGATCAAATGATGGTAGACCAAATGAATTGAACTATATAACTGCCAGAACCATATGATGGCCAGACCAGTTGATGTCCAGACCAGTTGATGGCCAGACTAGATGATGGCCAGCAGGTGATGGGCAGGTTATATGACGGCCAGACCAGGAGAGATATATCAGGTATTACGGACAACACTGATGGCCAATTTTGTATCAAACGGGTTGTAGGAGGAGGAGGAGTTGTACCGAGGCGCCTGACCACGCTAGGCGCGAGCGCCCGCTCTTGCTAAATTGAATCACTTTGTCCCAGGATGTTACCGGGTGAGTCCCGTCTCACTGAAATTGGTCAATTAGTTTTTGAGAACTTTGGAAATATACATGTATCATATTTAAACAGTGTTTTTGTGGTGTTTTTGTTTGTGTGTGTGTGTGCGCGTTTGTGTGTGTGTGTGTGGCGCAGATCATCAACTGGTCAAGGAGATTCATAAGTTCATGAAGTTTTCTCCTTTCGATACTTTAATTCAGGTTAGGTTAGGTTAGGTTAGGTTAGGTTAGGTTAGGTTATGTTAAGTAGGGTTGGTCTGGGTTTCGTTGGATTAGATTGGTTGGGCTAGGTTAAGTGGGGCTAGTTTCGATTGGGTTAGGTTGGGTGAGTTTAGCTTAGGCTGGATTGGGTTTGGGCGGTCAGGTTCGTGTGCGATGGGTTGGGTTAATTTAGGATGGCTTAAGTTGGTTTAGTTTGGGTTTGGTTAGATTGAGGCCATATTGAGGAGGATGGGATAAGTTAGAATGGGTTAGGTTAGGTTCTGGAGTTGGGTTAGGTTAGGTTGGGCTTTTTGTCGCCGGGCCATAACTCGAACAAGAAAATGAGTTTGCTTAGTTCACAAAGTGGGTAATTTAACAAACAGGAGTAACAAATAAACATGCAATAACACTGTAAATCCAAACACTCAAATAATAAATAATGGCTGCCCGTGTACGAGGATGGCCCGGCCGAGGGACCTAGGCAATTTGTTTAAGGTGGGCTGTCGTCAACACAACAACAGTTGCCTGACCCAGTGTCAGGAATAGTTCGAGAAGACGGACAACTCGCCAACTGCTCTGGCTATCCATTACCCTGGACACGATCAACCGTCGCTAACTTCCCAATTACTGCTGGGCAGAGGCAATTGGCGTAAAACTTGTCCAGTGTCCTCTGCCCAGGATCAAACCTGGATTCATTCCTTTGGAGGCAGGCATGCTGACCATTACACCACAAGTCACCACAAAAGTGCCCAAGTACATAAAGCAGACAAATAAACATATACACAGATATTAATACCTAAACACACACACACTAAGTCTCAAATGTCCTCCGAGGCAATTCCTGTAAAAAAGTTTTGTTTTACAATGTATCATTGATATATTGCAAATGGTGAAGTAGCAACTCATGTTGGCCTTGTTCCCAGAGACTCAGAGAGAAGGCGAGCATATACTATTTGGATTCCTCCCTACAAACGCTTGTCGCTGAGTAGCCGACCGCAATTCCCCAGTGTACGCCTGTGGTCTGGTCAACCAGCGCCGCCTTACATAACGGAGGTCAACTATTAAGCCACGTCTACCTCCGCTATATAAGACCTGACTTCGTGGTGACCCACTCTCTTTCTACCGACACCAACCAGCCAGTAACACCTCCTCCTGCCTGGCGGCCTCGCTCCCGCCGACGAGCATGGCGATCCACAAGCTGGTCCTCCTCTGAGCATCCTCACCAACCAGCTCTCTCTACATCACGCTTGTAACCACGCTGCCACTTCCAGCACCAAGCTGCACTGTACTCGTGAACAAAATCCTGTCGCCCTTCTGCTGCTCCAGAACCCTGAGATTCAGACTCATGAATCCGAAGCATTTATGGGCAGAATAATGCACCAGTGTCTATGCTTCGGGTTCATGAGTCTGAATCTCTTGGTTCGGAACACAAGGGGGAGCCACTAAATTCCCTTTGTACATCAATACAATAATATTATACAAGAAGGCACATTGTGAGTTTCCTTTCTCATCCCATCCTGAGTGTAGACCAACATCTCGGCCCCTAATTGCCTCACTAACCTCAAGCATTTAAACAGTTGTGTTATGAGCTCAATATTTAATTTTGTCTGTCGCATATTCAGCATCATTTTGCTTTCATAATTATAAACTAACAGTTTGTTTGGAAAAATTCGAATGAAAAGATGCGTTCCCGACCGTTCTATAACCTTCTGCCGAAATAAATGTAGTTCGGGTTTGTTTCCTTCAGTCGTCAATGGCCTCACCCAACGACAATGGAACACACCCAAAAGTTTTTCATATTTGCTCGGTCGTCACTCTCAGGCGATTGCTACTGATTATTGTATAAAAGAAAAAATTACTAACCTAACAGAGGTATCAGTGATTTGTTAATATGTATATTGTGTTTGGTCCATTTACTAATAATAGACTGAAGGCAACCAAAGCCACAGTCGACAAACGGAACAAATAGGCCGTCGTACGGTCATCTATGTGCTCAGTGTAAACATGGAGTCAAGTGACGGAGAACGAAAAGTTGCCGGCAGTAACGCCAGAGTCTGGTGTCTATCATGGGAAAGTTGCAGCACATTATTGGTGACCGTAATCAGGACAGTACAGCCCTGTGCCAGACAAGTGAGGCAGAAGGGGAGTTACCGCCGGACACTATTGGTAGAGGACAACACTGAAGAGAACATGGCAATATCTCGGTAAAAGTGAGTCTATTACTTAAGGTTTGTCCAGTTAATTTAGGATAATACATTGTGTTACTTATATAAGCACCGGTTCCAAACAACCACTACCAGCCGATCAATAGTCGACTGTGTCTGAAAGGTTATTATAGAATAAATTAATGAAAAACTTAGATATTTCCCTCTGTAAATGTATATAACGGTGTGATAAGCCAATTGATCAATCTGTAGTTTCGACCAACTACGGATTTTTTATATGAAAAATAAGTCATCCGATGGTTTAGAGTCACTTTAGACAATGTTAAGACCTCTTCTCTTCTATGACGATTCCCTCACAAATGACGTAAATATACCGAGGATCCAGGGTGACGGAGTTCCCTGAAGGAGGTTACGTTAGGTATTTTAGACCATTTGTGAGGGAAACGTCAGAGACGAAAGTGACTTAAATGACTAAACCACCGGATAACGTATTTCTTCACCCCCAAAATCCTTATTTAGTCAAACTCACAGACTGACCGGCCATTACTGTATTATTTAAAAACAAAGTGAAAAATCTGTAGCGTCACGGATACCTTCTCAGCCAGGACGTCACGGTTAACGTGTTGTATCAGCCAGGACGTCACGGTTACCATGTATCAGCCGTGACGTTTCTTCCTCAGTGCTGTGTAGAACAATGCTGGGATTGTTTCTTGGGTAAGTGAAAACTTATAAACAACATTATTTCACCATCTTTTAAGGAAATATTATTTTTACGCACACTTTACATCGTTACTGCGGGATTTTCTCACTAATCCCAAGAATTGTCAAGAAAACAGCGTCACGAAAATGTTGGTAATAGTAATTAGTGAAGACTTGTATCTGTAGATGAAACACTGTAATAATGATACAGTTTACTTGTGGTTTAGAGACGACAGTGTACGGCCCATAGTTACTGTGTTGTACCGTGTAGGCTGTTACTGTGTTGTACCGTGTAGGCTGTTACTGTGTTGTACCGTGTAGGCTGTTACTGTGTTGTACCGTGTAGGCTGTTACTGTGATGTACCGTGTAGGCTGTTACTGTGTTGTACCGTGTAGGCTGTTACTGTGTTGTACCGTGTAGGCTGTTACTGTGTTGTACCGTGTAGGCTGTTACTGTGATGTTTGTCTGTTACTGTGTTGCCGTGTGTTTGTTGTACCGTGTAGGCTGTTATTGTGTTGTACCGTGTAGGCTGTTACTGTGTTGTACCGTGTAGGCTGTTACTGTGTTGTACCGTGTAGGCTGTTACTGTGTTGTACTGTGTGGCTGTTACTGTGTTGTACCGTGTAGGCTGTTACTGTGTTGTACCGTGTGAAGCTGTTACTGTGTTGCACCGTGTAGGCTGTTACTGTTGCACCGTGTAGGCTGTTACTGTGTTATACCGTGTAGGCTGTTACTGTGTTGTACCGTGTAGGCTGTTACTGTGTTGCACCGGAGGCTGTTACTGTGTTGTACCGTGTAGGCTGTTACTGTTGTAGGCTGTTACTGTGTTGTACTGTGTAGGCTGTTACTGTGTTGCACGTGTAGGCTGTTATGTGTTACCGTGTAGGCTGTTACTGTGTTGCACTGTGGGCTGTTACTGTGTTGCAGCGTGTAGGCTGTTACTGTGTTGCACCGTGTAGGCTGTTACTGTGTTGCACTGTAGGCTGTTACTGTGTTGCACCGTGTAGGCTGTTACTGTATTGCACGTGTAAGCTGTTACTGTGTTGCACCGTGTAGGCTGTTACTGTGTTGCACCGTGTAGGCTGTTACTGTGTTATACCGTGTAGGCTGTTACTGTGTTGGTGGTGTTGTTTTGTTGTTGCAGCGTGTAGGCTGTTACTGTGTTGCACCGTGTGGGCTGTTACTGTGTTGCACCGTGTAGGCTGTTACTGTGTTGCACCGTGTAGGCTGTTACTGTGTTGCACCGTGTAGGCTGTTACTGTGTTGCACCGTGTAGGCTGTTACTGTGTTGCACCGTGTAGGCTGTTACTGTGTTGCACCGTGTAGGCTGTTACTGTGTTGCACCGTGTAGGCTGCTACTCCCCACTGAGTTGTACCGTGTAAGCTGGAATAAGTTAATCTTACCGCCACACCTCCCCGTTAAGTACTGTATTGCGGTGTCCCTCAGGACTCATTTAGTTTAAAACTCGGGTTGAAACACGACTACCCTCTTCAAGGTTAGATGTTGTTTAAAACTCCGGGCGTGACTCCCCATTGTGTTGCATGCAATTTTGTCTGCCTGTCAACTGTACTGCAACACCACTACTCTTACTGGTGTTGCAGAACCACTTAAGGACCTGATTGTGTTGCCAGTATGTCTGTGTTAATGTTTTTCCTGATGTGTTTTATTATTATGGAAATATTTTAATTTTATTTTTTCCTTAATGTGAGTTTGTCTTTAGTTCACTCCTAAGCTGAGGACGGTGAGGACCTGTAATCTAGTTAAGGGGGGGGGGGATTATAACACTGTGTTGTGCCAGCTAAAGTTAATAGTCTGGTCTTTATCAAGCTAAAAATCACCTGAAGATTAGGCCCCCTTATTTATTTCACCTGTAGACTAACCTAACCACCCTAGCCTAACCTAAGGCTACACCAAACTAACACGAGGAGACGGTGTAGCTGTATGTAATTCCGGCCTGAGTGTGGTGTAAGTACCTCGTAAAATATGTACCCCATAAAATCTGTACCTCATAAAATCTGTACCTCGTAAAATATATACCCCATAAAATCTGTATCTTGTAGAATAAGTACCCCATAAAATCTGTACCTCGTAAAATAAGTACCCCATAAAATGTGTACCTCGTAAAATAAGTACCTCATAAAATCTGTACCTCGTAAAATAAGCACCCCCATAAAATTGATACCCCCATAAAACAAATAAAATTACTAACCCGTAAAATTACTACCGTGATAAGGATTGAAAGTTAAGGAAAAAAAATTATCAAGAAAGTATAAAGAGTTTCCCTGTGATTTGATATTATCTTTACATGAAGAGAACATCAGAAGACATTTCTTTTAATTATTTTATTGTTCCTTGACATTATTTTGACCTTATTATTGTGGTCTTAAGTATTGTTATATTTTTCATTTGACCTTATTTTTATGACCTATTATTGTGACCTTCCTAGTATGACCTTACTCTCGTGACCTTAGTATCCTCTGACTTACATACATACATACATACATACATACATACATACATACATACATACATACAATGATAAATGCCAGGCCAGATAAACTCGGTCCATAGTTAAGCTCGGTCTGCACTTTAATATTACACCATTACCCAGTTTTTATTTTGGTAATAACACTTTTACTGCTTGAATAATTGGTGTGTTGAGAAGATTATCGGAGCCTCGTATTAACACCATTGACCTGGGGGGTGGGAGGGGAGCCGTGTCCTGGTGAACATTGAAAACGTTGGGTATGGATGTTAGAGATGGGGTGAATTTTCAGTTGCATGGGGGACTGTTGGCCCGGGAGATGAGTGAGGACACAGTGTTAGAGCACCTGGGGATGGGGAGGAGGAACGGTGCGGAGTGGAAGGGGGTGGGAAAATGGGAAGTGGGTTACTTGGGCACTGGGAAGGGGCAAGGGGAATGGTTAATGGGGTCTAGGGTATGGGAGAAGGAAATCACGAAGTAGGGCAGGGAGAATGGGGTCTGGAGGCAGGAGATGGGGTCACGGAGGAGGAGGAAGAATGGGGTCACGAGAGGAAGAGTGTCTGGGGAATTACGGAAAAGTGGGGTGGGAGAGAGAAGGAGGAAGGGGATCAAGGGGCAGGACAAGAAGGCAGGGGGTGGTCGTGGTCAGATACCAGTTGTGAATGCCAGTATAAGAAAGACGGTGGTCGCTTATCGAAGATTAAATTCTCTTCCTCCTTTGGATGGCTCGAGGAAGGGATAATGGGGCTATGGGGGGGTGGTGGGTGGAGGGGTTTCTGTAAGATCCTGATAATTCGAGGGGAAAATATGATACTGGGAGAGGTGCGGGGAATGCCTCTGAAGGTGTATTACAGGGAGTTGAGGCCATCTGATGGGAATTACATGGTGTTGAGTCTCGCTTCTGAGGCTTGGATGTATGGCAGTTGACGAGACCCGGAATAGAGGAGGTGCTGTGTAGGGGGAGAGTTGTGGTGGTGAGGATGGTGGTGATGGTTAGTGGTGAAAATGGTGGTGCTGACAGTGATGATTGTGGTGGCGACTGTGGTGATGGTGGTAGTATTGGTGGTGGTGAAGGTGGTGACGGTAGTGATGATGATGGTGATCAAGGTGGTCGTGGTGTTTGTGGTAGTGGTGGCGTTGTTTGTGATGGTGGTGACGATGGTGATGGTAGTGGCAACAATGGTGTAACGGATGGGAGATGAGGAAGACATTAGTGTTGAAGGCGACGGGGCAATCTCTCTCTCTCTCTCTCTCTCTCTCTCTCGTCACATCTACCAGCAGCGGTTTAATGGGAAAGTCATTTCTTTGCTTACTGTTATATCATCAACTCGACATATTGGAGATAAAGATATTTGCACAACTTCTTTTTTTCTCCTTAGTCAGTAGAGCTGTGAGCGTTGGAGGGTAGTGCCGGGGGAGAGGCTACTACAATCACCCTCATCTCTCCCCGGGCTCCCGCACGCAAGCAAGGCCCAGGCGTAAAAGGTGACTTTAATGGCACTAAAAGCTACCTTAACCTTGCGACGTAAAGCCACTAGGGGGAACATTTACGGTAAGATGTGGCCTTTTGCCATTTTCTGTTAATATAAGCACATAGTCGTGTGGGGGGGTGATATTGAGGCCAGTGAATTATCGGTCTTTTCATTGCACATTTCCGACTGAAGACATAAATAAAATTAAGCACAAGTTGGGATTGTATTTCCTTAGGTACCAGGTTATTAATTTTGTGGAATGCAGTGTTGTGGTGTAACAGTCGTGGTATTTTGTGTTTGTGCAAATAAGACGGACACACACACACACACACACACACACACGCACGCACACACACACACACACACATGCAAGATTATTCTCTCCCCCTCCTACTCCACATATCAAGAAGCGCTCAACACACTGACCCTTTCGACTCTCACTGACCATCACCACGGCCTCATCTGCAAATTTGGTAAGAAGCTTCTACACCATCCCCGACACCGGCCCCTACTACCACCTGAGATCCCCTGTCCGAGAATTGCTGTTCGACACCACAACCACATCCAGCCCATACGTGCACGAACTGATCGCTATAAGAACAGCCCAGTCCCAACCATTGTAAAAATTATCAATAACATGTAATAAATCAGTGTATTCACTCCCAGTAAACACTGCTCCCTACACTGTCACTATGTTGAAATGAACTGTAGTTTGAGCTGATCCCCATCTAAGTTACTATAATATATAGCACATGTATCATCTCTTGTATATTGTTGTAATTAAGTAACCCATTACAAATATGTAACTTCCATAAGCCTTCTGGCTGTAAGCTCTTCAATAAACTAGGTATAATTATTATTATTATTAACACACACACACACACACACACACACACACACACACACACACACACACACACACACACACACACACGCACGCACACACACACACACACACACACACACACACACACACACACACACCTTTCCTTCACATTTATCTATTCTTCTCTAGCCACTCTTCTTCCTCTTATTCTTTGCCATTATTATACATTCTCTCTTTCCTCCTTTTCTTCTGTTACAAATTCCTTGTATTCCTTTAATGGTCGTGAGTTTGAGTGACGTAATAGTTACTGTACTGATAGGTGACGTCATAACTACTCTATTGACAGGTGACCGAGATATTGTTGATTTGGGAGTCTTGAAAGGAAGGTCAGGTCTCTCTCTCTCTCTCTCTCTCTCTCTCTCTCCCCCGTATCCTACACACAGACCCAGGCTTGAGGACCTCCGGAGACCTTTTTACCGACTCACTGAATGTTAACAGGAGAAACTTGCTTCGTTATGTGAGGGTAAATTGTATTCCAGGCAGGACGAAAGGTAGAGAAAGTGAACTGAAGAGGAAGGAAAAAACTTGGCTGAGCGTGAGCGATAATTAAGCACAAATACGACGACCTGGAAAAATAAATAAATCGGGGGAAAAAAAAACTAGAAATTGGAATAAATTGACAAAAAGTATAAACAGGTGAAAGAAAACGTATGAATAAGATAAATAAGAAATATGATGGAGATAAATGTAAGAAGTGATGATGATTATATAGAAAAATAAGATAAATGGTGGAATATAAAAGTAATTAAAGAGGGAAAATAAGGAGAATATAGAAGAAAAATAAAATAAACGAAGGAATGAAGAGAGAGAGAGAGAGAGAGAGAGAGAGAGATATATATATATATTTACACACACACACACACACACACAAGGATAAGAGAGTAAGAGTAAGAAAAGAGACTGTTTGGGGCAGAATAATTTTTAGCAACAATAAAGACCACGTTTCAGTATTGGATGCTGAGGGCCAGAAACTTTTAATAGAGGCGCTGTAATAAATCGATAATGTGTGTACTGTTATATTCTGGAGCTACAGTGTACAGGTAGTGGGGGTGGATTAAGGGTAAGATAAGTAGGGAGTATGACATAGACGTTGATAAATTTCATAATAATAATAATAATAATAATTAATAATAATAATAATTATAATTATAATTATAATTATAATAATAATAATAATAATAATAATTATAATTATAATAATAATAATAATAATTATAATTATAATAATAATAATAATAATTATAATTATAATTATAATTATAATAATAATAATAAGTATAATAATAATAATAATAATAATAATTATAATTATAATAATAATAATAATAATTATAATTATAATAATAATAATAATAATTATAATTATAATTATAATTATAATAATAATAATAAGTATAATAATAATAATAATAATAATAATTATAATTATAATTATAATACCAACAGTAATAATGATAATAAAAAATAATAATAATCAAATCAATCACCATTTTTTCGTTAGATGAAGTGTATGAAGTGAACGGATATAACGAACTTGAGGGGTCGTCGTTAGTTACGTTAACCAACTTTGCAAGTTAAGCAAGATTGTCAGAAGGAAGTTTGTGTTTAACGAAAGGAGACCAGAATATATTTCAATGATGGGAGATGCTTAACGATTTAACTGACAGAGTAGTAGTAGTAGTAGGTGTGGCTATTGGGGGAGGCTGGAGGCCATTTAAAAAAAAAAAAAAAAAAAAGTAGTAGTAGTACTACTACTACCAGTACCCCTTTTCACTTTACTTCCACTACTTTACAGTTTATTTTGAACACAGTTCAAAACTCGAAACAATTAAGTATCATTCTAATCAGTTTCATAAAAAGGAACATCACTGAAACAATACTCGAGACGCTTCATAACAGTTAGACCAAGTGTGTCTGTACAGACCTTTTATTAAAATTTGTGAGTCAATAGGACAAATATTAATAACACCGATAATATTACAATATATGCACGGTAACATTATTGAAAACTGAATGCTGCACTGCTAGAAGACTGTCTGAGAACTTTATGGGTTCGAATACCGTAAGACACCCATATTGATACCTACTGTACGGTCGGCGCCTAAGGTAACGAATCACCAGCAGTACCGTAGAAGGTGACTTTGTCATGGATAATTTAACATGACTATGTATTTTGGTGATCTGTCGGTGTAATATCTACAAGTCTGTCGAAGTAATCTGATGAAATGTCGATTTATAATGAGATGTGTCAAAGGTTATGACGCAGTGGTATAATGCGGAATACTGTCATTAATGAATTTCCCCGAGAGTAAAATGCAAAAAGAGGGTAGTGGCAGTAGCGTTACTGAACCGGTAAAAGATACCAATATAACATAATGAACCGAATGGATTATGATGTGAAATAAATATAATTAAAAGTACTTAACAATCATATCCTAATTATTAACTCATTTGTCGATGGGATGAGGCTTCCCTGTGCACAATATTTAACAAAACCGAGATAAACATAAGGAATACCCCCCCCCCCAACCTCCTCCCCCGTAATGTTGAAAGCTTCTTCAAATTTCGAGAAGTATAACGATGTGTAGTATTTCGGCTCATGGTTGGAGGTTAGCCCGCTAGAACGCACCCAGGCGAGCGTCACTTGTTTGTTCCACTGCACTATCTCTATGGTGGTGAGCTATCTCTCTATTCATCTCCAATCACCTGTGAGATATCTCCTCCTGTCCAAAAGCATCATCCTCATGCCCGGAGAAGCGATGGTGAGGGGGAGGGGGGGGGACTGTTGACCCCATTCATACCGCTGCTGTACCGAAGCTTGTGTGTGGTAGATACAGTACATTAGAAACAAGGTGCCTGGTTTAAGTTAGGTTATTTCATAGATTGGCGGCCACGTTCCTTGATTTGTTCTTGACGTGGAAATACAATACAAGGAAATATGTTAGTCACTGAAATTACTATAAATTTGTAAGGGAGGAAAAACGACAAACTAGACCACATCATCTGTGACCTCTGCCTGACAACAAGGAACGGACGTCTGGGCGCTGCTGCAATCTGTGGAACTCAAGACCGGGTTCATATGGTAGCACTTTAACTGTTTCTTCTGTGTAAAAGTGATAAGGTTCAGTTATGTTTGTTTAGTTTGAGTTTGTAGGGGAGGAGTGTGGGTGGTGTGGGAGGAGGTGTGTGGGAGGGTGTGTGGGGAGGGAGGGTGTGTGGGAGGAGGGTGTGTGGGTGAGAGTGTGGGTGAGGTGTGGGAGGAGGTGTGTGGGTGAGGAGTGGGTGAGGGTGTGGGTGAGGGTGTGGGTGTGAGGGTGTGGGTGGGGTGTGTGGGTGGGGTGTGGGGTGGGGGTGTGGGTGGGGGTGAGCCAGAGTGTGGGTGAGGGTGTGGGTAAGGAGTGTGGGTGGGGAGTGTGGGTGAGGGGTGTGGGTGAGGTGTGGGTGGGGTGTGGGTGGGGTGTGGGTGGGGTGTGGGTGAGGTGGGTGTGGGGTGGGGGTGTGGGTGGGGTGTGGGTGGGGTGGGGTGGGGTGTGGGTGGGGTGTGGGGTGTGGGGTGGGGTGTGGGGTGTGGGTGGGGATGTGGGTGGGGTGGGGTGGGGTGTGTGGGTGGGGTGTGGGGTGGGGGTGTGGGTGGGGGGTGGGGTGAGTGTGGGTGGTGTGTGGGAGGGTGTGTGGGTGGGTGTGTGGGTGTGGGTGTGTGGGGTGTGGGGTGGGGTGTGGGGTTGGGGTGTGGGGTGGGGTGGGGTGTGTGGAGTGGGGTGTGGGTGAGAGTCAATGGGTGTGAGGGTGTGTGGGTGGGGTGTGTGGGTGAGGTGTGGGTGAGGGGTGTGTGGGTGGGAGTGTGGGTGGGGTGTGGGTGGGGTGTGGGTGGGGTGTGGGGTGTGGGTGGGGGTGGGGTGTGTGGGTGGGGTGTGGGTGGGGTGGGTGGGGTGTTGGGTTGGGGGTGTGGGTGGGATAGGTGGTTGAGGGGTTGTGGGTGGGGAGGTGGGTGAGGGGTGTGGGTGGGGTGTGGGTGGGGTGGGTGGGAAGGTGTGGGGTGGGGGTGTGGGTGGGAGGCTCACCATCCTCTTGTTGACAATAGTTATTGCTGGGTGCCTCGGCCTGGCTCCTGATGCCTCCTTCTCTCCCCTCTCTTCCTCTCTCCCTATTCCTTTTATTTCCCTCTCCATTTTCCCCTCTTCCATTGGTGGTAGGGGAGGGAAGGGCCAACGGAAATAAACAATTTGAAAAGTGGGAACAAAGTAGAGAGGAAGGCAATAACGAAGATGAGGGAAGAGAGAGAGGCAATAACGAGAGGAAGGGAATGAGAAAAGGGAAGGAAAGTAAGGAGTTATAACGGAGAGAGAGAGAGAGAGAGAGAGAGAGAGCAATATAAAAACAAGACAGGAAGGAGTAATAAAGACGATGTTAAGAGGAACCGAAGAGAAGAGCGGCAAAAAATAAAGAGAAAGGTGAGGTAATAAAATAGAAGAATGAGAATCGAGAGAAGATAGAAGAGGCACTAAGAGGAAGGAAGAGAAGGCAATAAAGTAGGGTAAGAGGTTGAAGGGACTGATAAATAGGTTAGTAGTAAGGTGGAAGACTTGATGAAGAGTGATAGGAAAATAAAAGCTAGAGAGAGGCAATAAAAGAATGGTTGTCTCATAATAATACTAATAATAATAATAATAATAAAATAATAATAATTAAATTATATAAATACCATCACCACCACACCACACCACACCACTTTCGTATCATAATAAGCACCACTGCAACAATACGTATTATAATGACACAGAGGTACAACGATAAAGCTCCCATTACACTCTGCCTCCTCCACGTGTCCATCAACAAATGGAAGGACTTTGGCTTAGGGGCTTAACAGGGTGTGTCCTTCGGGGTCAGACGGGCAGGGCTGAGCAGGGAGGGCAGGGGGCTAGTGTGGGGAGGGAGAGGGCTGGGAAGAGGAGGGCTGAGCTAGAGGGGGTGGGGCAGGGTCGGAGAGCTGGGAAGGGGATGGACCAGCAGGGCTGGTAGGGGCAAGGTCAGGCTCGTCTGGGAGACAAGGTTGGGAAGAGGGAGGAGGTGGTGGGGCAGGGCGGGGCAGGGCAGGGGCAGGAGAGGGGCTAGACAGGGGTCATGGGTGTGGAAGGGGCGGTGGCAGTAACCAGACAGGGCGCGGCCAGTACCCCCTTCCTCACCCCCCTCCTCAAAGTAGCAACCAGGTCTCCCAGCAGCTGTTGTAGTAGTCGCTGTCGGAGGAGGAGGTGCAGTGGCCACCCACCTCCTGAGGACTGAGACCCCATGGACACCCCAGCACTGTATTATTTATCGCATAGAGGACTCTCTCTCTCTCTCTCTCTCTCTTCTCTTTTTTTTTTTTTTTTTTCTCTCCCTCTCCTTCCTTCCAATCCATATTCTCTTTTACTCTTCTTTCTCCTTTATCTCTTTATATTTCATTTATTTTTGTTTTACAGATAAAATAAAAGAGAACTTCTGAAAGGGAGGAAAGTTCCATCTTCTCTTCTACGACTAACTGTGAAATATGATTGTGTAGATCTGTCATTTTGTCTTTCCTGCTTCCCTATCGCGGTCATCAACGGTCTACAACGCATCAATGGGCCGAGTTACTCATAAACCTATTGATGACGGAATAACCATAACGTAGGGTGTTGATGTTAATGTAGTCTGTTGGTCCTCGGCACCGCCCTCGTTGTCGTGTTCTGTTCTGGCGCTGTTGTTTATGCTGGGTGTTACCGCTGTGTGCTGCGTCGTGAGGTACTGTTGGTGGGTGTTACCGTTGTGTGCTGCGTCGTGGTACTGTTGGTGGGTGTTACCGTTGTGTGCTGCATCGTGAGTACTGTTGGTGGGTGTTGCCGTTGTGTGCTGCGTCGTGAGGTACTGTTGATGGGTACCGTTGTGTGCTGCGTCGTGAGGAGGTATTGTTGGTGGGTATTACCGTTGTGTGCTGCGTCGTGAAATTACTGTTGGTGGAGTGTTACCGTTGTGTGCTGCGTCGTGAGGTACTGTTGGTGGGTGTTCGTTGTGTGCTGCGTCGTGGTACTGTTGGTGGGTGTTACCGCTGTGTGCGTCGTGAGGTACTGTTGGTGGAGTGTTACCGCTGTGTGCTCGTCGTGAGGAGTACTGTTGGTGGGTGTTACCGTTGTGTGCTGCATCGTGAGGTACTGTTGGTGGAGGTATTACCGTTGTGTGCTGCTTCGTGAGGTACTGTTAGTGGGTGTTACCGTTGTGTGCTGCTTCGTGAGAGGTCACTGTTGGTGGGTGTTACCGTTGTGTGCTGCATCGTGAGGTACTGTTGGTGGGTGTTACCGTTGTGTGCTGCGTCGTGAGGTGCGGTGGTTGGTGTTACCGTTTATTGTGCTGCGTCGTGGTACTGTTGGTGGAGTGTTACCGTTGTGTGCTGCATCATGAGGTACTGTTGGTGGGTGTTACCGTTGTGTGCTGTCGTGAGGTACTGTTGGTGGAGTGTTACCGTTGTGTGCTGCGTCGTGAGGTACTGTTGGTGGGTGTTACCGTTGTGTGCTGCATCGTGAGGTACTGGTGGTGGAGTGTTACCGTTGTGTGCTGCGTCGTGAGGTACTGTTGGTGGGTGTTACCGTTGTGTGCTGCGTCGTGAGGTACTGATGGTGGAGTGTTACGCTGTGTGCTGCGTCGTGAGGTACTGATGGTGGGTGTTACCGTTGTGTGCTGCGTCGTGAGGTACTGTTGGTGGAATAGTACCGCTGGTAGTGCTGCGTCGTGAGGTACTGATGGTGGGTGTTACCGTTGTATGCTGCATCGTGAGGTACTGTTGGTGGAGTGTTACCCGTTGTGTGTTGCCGTGAAATTACTGTTGGTGCCGTTGTTACCGTTGTGTGCTGCGTCGTGAGGTACTTTTGAGGTGCAGGTGTTACCGTTGTGTGCTGCATCGTGAGGTACTGTTGGTGGGTGTTACCGTTGTGTGCTGCATCGTGAGGGTTACTGTTGGTGGTTGTTACCGTTGTGTGCTTCATCGTGAAGGTATTATTGTTGGTGGGTGTTACCGTTGTGTGCTGCGTCGTGAGGTACTGTTGGTGGTGTTACCGTTGTGTGCTGCATCGTGGTACTGTTGGTGGAGTGTTACCGTTGTGTGCTGCATCGTGAGGTGCTGTTGGTGGGTGTTACCGTTGTGTGCTGCGTCGTGGTACTGTTGGTGGGTGTTACCGTTGTGTGCTGCGTCGTGAAATTACTGTTGCTGGAGTGTTGTTACCGTTGTGTGCTGCGTCGTGAGTACTGTTGGTGGGTATTACCGTTGTGTGCTGCATCATGAAATTACTGTTGTTGGTGGGTGTTACCGTTGTGTGCTGCATCGTGAGGTACTGTTAGTGCAGGTGTTACCGTTGTGTGCTGCGTCGTGAGGTACTGTTGGTAGGTGTACCGTTATGTGCTGCATCGTGAGGTACTGTTGGTGGGTGTTACCGTTGTGTGCTGCGTCGTGAGGCTGTTGGTGGGTGTTACCGTTGTGTGCTGCATCGTGAGGTACTGTTGGTGGACGCTGCCGTTGTGTGCTGCGTCGTGAGATGCTGATTGGTGGGTGTTACCGTTGTGTGCTGTGTCGTGAGGAGGTACTGTTGGTGGGTGTACCGTTGTGTGCTTCATCGTGAGGTACTGTTGGTGGGTGTTACCGTTGTGTGCTGCGTCGTGGTACTGTTGATGGGTATTTGCCGTTGTATGTGCGTCATTGAGGTACTGTTGATGGGTGTTGCCGTTGTGTCGCTTCATCGTGGTACTGTTGGTGGGTGTTTGCCGTTGTGTATTGCGTTGTGAGGTACTGTTGTTGTCACCGGAATAACTCAAAAATAACAGGTGACTTTACGAAACTTTTACATAATACTTCAAGCGAGTTTTTATAACCTAACCTAACCTAAGCTAACCTAACCTGTTAATATTTCTTGTTGTTGTGGGAGCTTCGTTGTAGTTGTTGTTGTTGTTGTTGTTTTAGTTGTTGGCAAAGGTCGTAGGTTTTATCTACGCCTCTTTGTTCTCCATACTATTATTCTTTGTATTTTTATTCCTCTTCTGTTGTTGCATTTAGTTATTGCTTTTTGTGCTATTTCTGGTTTGCCATCGTTGTTTATTTGTTTTATTATTGTGTTATTTAATAATTTATTTATCGTCAGTTGTATTTGTTCCTTTAGTTTCTCTAATGTTTAACAGTTCTCTTTTACTTGTTTTGCTGTTTTTATTGTTTCTGTTTTTGTTAGCTAGGTATTGTTATTGTTTTTGTAATAATTATAATTAACGGTTTATTGAAAAAGTTCTGCAGCCTGAAGGCTGAAATATATTAGACAAAAAATGACATATATATACAAAGACATGGGGTGGGTGGGTGGGTCGTTTAACAAAAGCTTTCATTACTAAAAGAAGAAGGAACATGAATTGAACATACAATATTATAGTTTGCAGTTGATGGCCGGGCCTGGGCTGGTCATGGAGGCACCAGGTGGTGTGGTTCACGTGGTGTAGTAACTCGTCCTTGGGTGTTGTGAAGGACCTCACGTGGTCACGGAAACACCAGGTGGTGTGGTGTTCACATGGTGCAACTCGTCCTCTGGCGTTGATATGAAGGTCCTCACGTGGTCATAGGGACACGGTGGTGTGGGGTGGTGTCACAGTACCTCACCCTGCTGGGTGGTGTTGTGTTATCTCGTAGTCAGGTGTGAAGCCGACTCACTGTTGTTCCCATGGTGGACTGATTAGCACCTCCTGGTCAGAAGATGGCGGTCAGTTCCGGGTGCTTATCCCACTGGTGGGTCAGCGGCTCTCACTTGTACTATCTAGTGCTGAATTCACTGGCTTAAATACTGTTCATCAATGTTCAATGATTCCACTTCTTACCGAAACGAAATTGTCACTTTTGATTATGTTGATATCCGTGGTGAGGATGGGTCGGGGAGAGGGACTTGGGGAATGGGCGAACATTGGCCAGGGGCTGCTGCTCAGCAGGAGCAGAGCCTGAATAGGTCTCGACCCTACAGTGGTCAAGGATGTAGTGTATGTGTGTTTGTACATGGGTACGTGCGTGTGTACGTGCGTACGTGCGTGTGTACGTGTGTGCATACGTGCATGTGTGTTCTGACCTCACTGGGGAAAGGTCTGGCAGGGTTAGCTCCCGAGGATAATTTCGAATCTGCCAGTGCTATGTGCGGTCCTGGGTATGAGAGTTTGTTGACCAAACTGGGTGGTCCATGGAAGAATTGGCGAGGCCAAGGAAGAAATTGAGAGAGGGCCACGTTGGAGACCTGAAATTAAAGGAAGAGCTGGCGAGGTTAAAGGGGAGGCGGGACAGGGAAAGCCAGTGTCTGACGAAAACTCAAGCGAGTGAAGGTTGTGAGGTGGGAAGACCAAGCTGGTGGTGAAGAAATACGCCAAGGATACGACAACAACGACAACAACAGCTAAGTCTACCAACTCGTTCAGTCCTTGATAGACAGATTGGACGTTAGTACAGTCAGGGACAGGGATGACAAGGAAGGTATAAAACTTTAATTGTTGGTGACTCACAGGTAAGGTACATGGACAGGGCCTTTTATGGTAAAAACAAAAATAGGATGGTGTGTTTGCCAGAAGCTGGGGTTGGGGATATAATTGACAGGATGGACAATATCTTGTCTGGTAATGGAACAATATCTGCCTCAGTGCAGGAGGCAATGATATTGGCGGTGTAGGAGCAGGAGCTTTGATAAGTTCAAGGCAGCTATAGATCATATTAGGACTAAGGGAGGATCCTATCATATGCTGTGTCCTGCTAGAAGGAGAGTGGCAGTGAATGGTTGTCAGGGCAGTTGGTGTCAACGACCGTCTTGGCAGATATTGCAGAGTCAATATCATTCCCATTCATTGACAACTGGGACAACTTCTCGGCAGGACCTTTATGCTAGGGATGGGGTGCACCTGTCTAGGGATGGAGTAACCCTGGCTGGAGCTCTAGAGGGGCAGTTCAAAGATATCGAATTCTTTAAACTGCTAGAACATATGAGCACGGGGGGTGGAGGGAGACTGCAGTGGGAGGCGGGTAAACAAAGTAAAAGATTACAGAAACAGTGTTAGGAATGATGACAAAACTAAATTAAACAGGGGTTTAAAACTAAACCAGGTAAAGGAGGACTCAGAACACGACCTTCAATGTCTACTCGCGAACAGTAGAAGTATGAGAAACAAAATGGATGATATTAGGGCCTTGGTATGTACCGAAAAAATCGATATAATAGCATTCACTGAAACATGGATCAACCTAAACTCACGTGAGTTGCCGGTCAAATACCAAATGCGTGTTACAAATTTTTCCCATACCGATAGGCAGACCAGGAAAGGAGGCGGAGTAGCAATCTATGTTAGGGATAATTTGAAGTGTGAAATAAATAAGGAAATAAAAACTGAGCGGAATACAGAAACAATTTGGATAGAATTAAGCGACGGTAGGGAAAAATTAATCACAGGAGTAATATATAGACCTCCCAATCTTGATAGAGCCACTGAGCGACTTATCTGGGATGGAATGCCAGGGCTGCCATACATAAGAACATATAGAATGGAAACTGCAGCGGGCCTATTGGCCCATACTGGGCAGTCCTGTTTACACTCAACCCCTATTGCTCATATGAGCATCCAACCTATGTTTGAAGCTATTCAGCGTTATTCAAGTTAATGATGATATTTGGTAACTTGTTCCATTCATCCACTACTCTGTTTCCAAACCAGTGTTTACCTATTTCCCCCTAAATCTAAATTTGTCTAATTTAAAACCATTGTTACGAGTTCGCTCCTGGTTGGATAATTTGAGTACCTTTGTAATGTCCCCTTTGTTTAGCCCTCCCTTCCACTTATACACCTCTATCAGGTCGCCCTCGCTCTCGTCTCTCGAGGAGTGCAAATTAAGATGCTTTTAACCTGTCTCTATACTCAAGGTTCCTAATGCCCGGGAATTAGTCTTGTCATTCTCCTGTGAATTCTTTCCGGATTCTATATCCATTCTGTAATACGGTGACCAGAACTGAACTGCGTAATCCAGGTGTGGCCTCACAAGAGCAAGATACAGTTTTAGGATGACCTCGCTAGTCTTGTAACTAACACTCCTTTGTGAACCCAAGTACTTTATTAGCCTTGTTGAGGCAAAAACACATTGTTTACTTGGCTTAAGGTTCCTACTTATCATTACTCCTAAATCTCTCTCGCAGTCGGATTTCTCTATGGCATCGTTGTTCATCTGGTATCTGGTTTCCTGTTTACATCTCCTATACTGAGGTACTTTCATTTGTCGACATTGAATTTCATCTGCCATTTTCAGACCATTCGAAAAATTTGTTTAGATCTTCCTGTAGTTTTGCCGAGTCCTCGTCAGATTTGATAACACGTCCTATTTTAGTGTCATCAGCAAATTTACTTATGTTGCTGTCTATGCCGATATCTATGACGTTTATGTATAATAAACAATAATGGTCCAAGTACTGAGCCTTGGGGAACTCCACTTGTGACGTTGCTTCACTGGGACTTAGTGCCGTTAATGCTCACTCCTTGTTTCCTGTCCTGTAACCATGCCCTAATCATTTAAGGATGTCACCTTGATGCCATGAGCTTCACCTTTCTAATTAGTCTTTCGTGGGGACTCTGTCGAAGGCTTTGCTAAAGTCGAGATATACCACATCATAATTGTGCCCTCGTCCACTGATTCGAAAACTGATGAAAAGAATGTTAATAGATTAGTTAGGCAAGAACGTCCTTGTGAAGCCATGCTGGGAATCATTGATCAATCGGTGCTTCTCCAGGTGATTTCGAATAGAGTTTGAAATGATTGCTTCCAGTAATTTGCCTACTATTGGTGTTAGACTGATTGGGCGGTAGTTAGAGGATAGTGATCTATCCCCCTTCTTGAAAATCGGTATTACATTCGCTATCCTCCAGGATTCTGGTACTACACCTGTTTTTAAGGACATGTTAAACAACTTTGCTAAGGGCATACTAAGTCTGTATAGTAGGCGACTTTAACCTTGGCCAAATGGATTGGACTGACCTTACGGGTAACTCAGAATCAGAGGAT
>NW_024746608.1:0-12546 GCF_018991925.1 Homarus americanus | reverse complement strand
GAGAACGTAATAAGTTGATAGAGAGTACAGAATGGTTACAGGCAGGATAAGCAACAGTCCAGTATGGCAAAGGACGATGCAGGGAAGATAAAATATGGTACATAAAGACCCCAAGACGATACAGTACAGGTACAGTAGGGTACAGCACCTGAGGGGAAGACTTACAATATATCCGGAACTAAGGGACACACTATACCTCTTCCCCCCTCATCATATCTACTCTTCCCCCCATATCCGCCCTAACACCCTCCCCTCATACCCACCCTAACACCCTCCCCTCATACCCACCCTACCCACCCTCCCTCATAACCCACCATCATACCCACCACCCTCTTTGTAATCTGTAACACTCGTAATGAATTCGAGTCAGGAGTCAATATTTAGTCACATTCGAGTCAACACACATAATGAGAGCGCCGCTTGCGACTCAGACGAACATGAGGCGTTAGTCAATATTTATTTGGAATCAATGTCATTACTCATAGGTGAACGCCTGGGTGGGTGGGTGGGTGGAGGGTGTGAGGGTGGTAAGGAACTCCTATTAACTGAGCATTGTCTGAACTTCCCACCAGCTGACTAGTTATCAGATTTCCTGGCAATCTGTCAGAGGGGCATGGACTGAAAGTTGATGACGGTAAGTGTCTGATGTTTGGTTGAGGGTAGTTTATATCTCTCTCTCTCTCCCAGGATTAAAGCTCACCATTGTACCATATTAAACGCCCCTGTGCTTTTACACAGTGAGTTATATCGGACTTGATTCATAAAGAACACCCACAGATTTTCTCTTTAATAAACACTAGATTTTCTTTATAAATACTTCTGTTCTATTGTGTGTAGTATGTTGGCTTATTAGCCTTTGTGAACGTCCAATGTTATTATACTGGATAATTAAAGATCGCCATACTGGTAGCCTGAAATGAACGCCATACCGGTAGCCTGAAATGAACGCCATACTAGTAGCCTGAAATGAACGCCATACCGGTAGCCTGAAATGAACGCCATACCTGTAGCCTGAAATGAACGCCATACTGGTAGCCTGAAATGAACGCCATACTGGTAGCCTGAAATGAACGCCATACCGGTAGCCTGAAATGAACGCCATACCGGTAGCCTGAAATGAACGCCATCCCGATAGCCTGAAATGAACGCCATACACTATAATAAAACTCCAAGTCACGAATATAAACGCTATTCTCTGTTGCACAATGAACGCCGCCGATCTCTATCCCGGCAGTGAACGTTCATTTCTGCCCGCCCATAATAACATCCAACACTTGCCAACAAAATGAACAAACACTCCACGTATGCTGGGTGTGTGTAGACCAATCAAGATACAGAATGCTAACGAGATTGGTTCTCCTATTTACAAACATGAAAACAGTACATCGGCTAGCTTTTATTTATTTTGAGGTTGACCCCTCCTCCTCCCTTACCCCTCCCCCATACCCGGACACACCTCCCTCCCACCCACCCACCCCTCCTCCCCTCTCTCTCTCTCTCTCTCTCTGTTGCCATCCTTCACCCTCTCTCCTCTCTCTCCTTCTATACACCTCTTCTCTCCTTTATCTCCCTTTATGCTCCTCTCCCTTCTTCTCCTACACACTATCCTCCTTTAGGTTCGGTTAGGTTAGGTTAGGTTGAGGTAGGTTTAGTAATTTTTCAGTGATACACAATATTCAACCCCACAAATCACTTTATATAAGAGGATCCAATCGCTTTTATTTCAGACTCCACAATCTTATGATTTACGTTGTATAATTAATGAAAATCAAACCTGCTAACTTTTGACATGGAACAAATAAATGAACATATTTAACTAAGCAATCGAATTTAGAGTAATTTTTACTGCCTCACTCTGAACCCTTATTTGTGTTTAGGTATCCAAGTACAGATGGTTCAATTTTCTCTGAAATGAATGTTGTCTATTTTCCATACAGGTTCAAGGTGACATTAGAATCCCTTGAGAATTTAAGTTGAGTCTCCATAGATCTTCTAATTTTATCTACTGACTGAGCAGGTTAGGGTAGGGATTTTTTTTTTTAATGAAAGATGTTCGGTTTTCTAGATAAAAAAAGATTAAAGTTCTATATATAAAATGTTCGAATTATTATACAAGAGATTCAACTTCCTAAATAAAAAAAAATAAAAAAAAAGGTACAATTACCCACATGTCTCTCATTTTGGTTTCCACACAAGGTGAAGTAGTCTCCCAGAGGATTGAGGTTTCCACTCTCTTAATGAAGCAGCTCTGATTCCCGGGGCAAGGAAGTTAAAACTTTAAAGACAAAAATAAAAGAAACAGGCCTGAGCTCCACTGATGAATAGGTTCAACTTCTTAAAAGTACCAGATCCAATTTTGCAGATGAGACAACTTCCACATGTCAGCCCGGTAAGAAACAGGTACGATCAACTGAATAAGAAAGTTTGATTTACTTAATGTAAAACATTCAACACATCGGGTGAAGCAGGTTAGTCTCGGGTGTTGGAACTTGTCTCGGGTGTTGACTCGCTCCTTCATTAAGTTGAAGGGGAGCCCAGGGAACGCTTCCCCCGGTCCCATTGTCTCTGAAGCTCGTAAGCCGAGCCGTTCGGTGAAGCCACACTTTCAATTCCTCAAAGTTGTCAAAGGCGCAATACCCTTTATACAGCTGAATTAATTACGCACAGGAGCTACAGTTATATAGTCGCTAACTTAACTAATTATTATAATTAATCACTCTGAATAGCGGTTTTGAATACTGCACACAGTTAGTTGATGACTTAATACAATCAAAGGGAGGGAAGGAGGGAGAGAGGTAGGGAGGGAGGAAAGGAAGGAAGGAAGGAAGGAAGGAGAGAGAGAGAGAGAGAGAGAGAGAGAGAGAGAGAGATTGTAAAGGATGCAGAGCGTCAAAAAGAGAGTATCTCTTCTTCCCTCCATCCGTCTCTCACTCCCTCCCTTACTCACTCATTCGCATCATTCCTTCCTCCCTCCCTCCCTCCCTCCATTCCTATATCTTGCCCATATCTCTTGTCCCTCCCTCCCTTCTTCCCTCCCTCCATCCCTCCTTCCCACTTTCTCGTCCAATCTCCTTCCCACGACCTCTGACTCCCCTCCCTCCCTCCCTCCCTCCCTCACCTGCCTGATATAATTCACATATTTTTTCTCATCAGACGGATCACTTTAATGACATTATATTTTATCGTAATTGAAAAATCCATTTTTTTCTCCTCTGTAATTACCCAAGACTTTTAACACGTATTACCTACACAATTAAAAGTTCCTTATTTTTGCTCATGAGTTTTAATTAGCGAGGATAAACTTTGTGAGCAGATAACCTGGATGAGAGAGGCAACAGGGAGCTCGAAGAAGAAGAAGAAGAAGAAGAAGAAGAAGAAGAAGAAGAAGAAATAAATAGGCAGGCCAGCTTAAAGAAGAATAGGCCAGTTAGTAAAGAATAGGGGCTGAAGAAGAAGAAGAAGAAGAAGAAGAAGAAGTTGAAGAAGAAGAAGAAGAAGAAGAAGAAGAAGAAGAAGAAGAAGAAGGTTATTGAAGAAGAAGAAGAAGCTAGTTAATAATAGCTGAAGAAGAAGAAGAAGAAGAAGGAAGAAGAACAAAGAAGGAAGAAGAAGAAGAAGAAGAAGAAGAAGGTAAAGAAGAAGAAGAAGAAGAAGAAGAAGAAAGAACAGGCCAGCTGAAATAGTTAATAGTTGAAGGAAGAAGAAGAAGAAGAAGAAAGAGAGGAAGATGAAGGAAGAGGAAAAAGAAGAAGAAGAAGAAGGAAGAAGAAGAAGAAGAAGAAGAAGAAGAAGAAGAAGAAGAAGAAGAAGAAAGAGAGGAAGATGAAGGAAGAGGAAAAAGAAGAAGAAGAAGAAGAAGAAGAAGAAGAAAGAGAGGAAGAGGAAGAGGAAGGAAGAAGAAGAAGAAGAAGAAGAAGAAGAAGATGAAGGAAGAGGAAAAAGAAGAAGAAGAAGAAGAAGAAGAAGAAGAAGAAGAAGAAGAAGGAGAGGAAGAGGAAGAGGAAGGAAGAAGAAGAAGAAGAAGAAGAAGAAGAAGAAGAAGAAGAAGAAGAAGAAGAAGGAAGAAGAAGAAGAAGAAGAAGGTATTGAAGAAGAAGAAGAAGAAGAAGAAGAAGAAGAAGCAAAGGAAGAAGAAAGAAGAAGAAGAAGAAGAAGAAGAAGAAGAAGAAGAAGAAGAAGAAGAAGAAGAAGAAGGAAGAAGAAGAAGAAGAAGAAGAAGAAGAAGAAGAATAGAAGAAGAAGAAGAAGAAGAAGGAAGAAGGAAGAAGAAGAAGAAGAAGAAGAAGAAGAAGAAGAAGAAGAAGAAGAAGAAGAAGAAGAAGAAGAAGAAGAAGAAGAAGAAGAAGAAGAAGAAGAAGAAGAAGAAGAAAGAAGAAGAAGAAGAAGAAGAAGAAGAAGAAGAAGAAGAAGGAAGAAGAAGAAGAAGAAGAAGAAGAAGAAGAAGAAGAAGAAGAAGAAGAAGGCTAGATTACGTTAGGTTACGTTAGGCTAGATTAGGTTAAGTTAGGTTAGGTCTGGTCAGGTTACATTATGCATGAAGGTATTCATTTATATGTATATTTATGATCTACAGGGTCGTTTATGGCCAGTCAAAGGCTTCTAGAAAAGATTAATACATAGAAGTTATCACTAATGGCCAATTATCCCTATTTAGTGTAACATACAGTATATATTAGGTGGAATTCCGCTTTTATTTGTTTGTTTTCGTATTATTTAAGTCATTTATTTGTTAACATTTAGCTTAGAATAAGTAAATATTATACAAAACAAAACACTGAAAACCTCACAAGTGAATTTGTAACATATAATCAAGTCGAGATAATAATACCAATACCACGTGCTGGTAAAGCTCCGAAAGAGTTGTCCGGGGGTCTAGCTAACCTCTGGTCCGGGCTTGACCAGCACGAAAAATAATAAAAAAAATTTTTTTACTAAACGTGATTTTGGCAACCTGTGGTGTAATAGTCAGCATGCTCGCCTTGCAAGCGAGTGGACCTCTGTTCGATTCCCGGACAGAGTGAAACTATGAGCATTTTTTTTTACGCCATTTGGCTTTCTATTTACCAGTAAATGGGAACCTGGATGTTAATCGATTTGCGGATCTTATTCTGGAATAATGGTTAGCCAGTGCAGTTGCCGAGTTGTCCGGTCTTCTCGGACTATTCATTGAAACTGGGTCATACAACTCGTTAACTTAGGGTGTGGTTGTGGTGTTGGCGACAGATTCTAACACCTTAAACAAATTCACGCCTAGGTTGCTCTAGAGCCGGCCATCCTCGTACACAAAGGGCAACCATTATTGTTACGTGTATAATATTACCATCACTACCACAACCAGCATTATCACTACCATTGTCATCTTCTCAACTATCATCATTCCTTCCCTCTTCCTCCTCCTGCCTCCATATTTTAATAATTATCGTCTCAATTATAATTATTATCATCATTATTTTTATTATTATTATTACCGTATTATTATTATTATTATTATTATTATTATTATTATTATTATTATTAACAATACAATATGTGGCTGGAACAACAGTAGAAATTAGAAATAAGATAAAAAGTTGTATTAAATTAACAATTAAAACACAAACAAGAACCACAGGTACAAGTCGATCAGTTTTTTATCATGAGAGAGAGAGAGAGAGAGAGAGAGACCCACCGTTAATAAAGGAACCTTGAGCATCACTCCTATATATTACTGACGAAGAAAAAGTAATAATAACTTTTAGAAAATTCAGAGACCCGCAGACCCACTAACACACAAGACCCGAGCCATTTATCACCACACACTGAAGGACCATGACATACCAACCTGGGGGGTCTTGTGTCTGTCTGCCTATTTATCTATCTGTCTATTTGATATATTCATCTGTCTAAGTGTATGTCCATTTCATTCTATATTTATTCGTGTATTTATCTCTGTCTGTCTGCCTGTTTGGTCGTTTATCAAAATTATCAAACAGCAGGTGGAGTGGGGAGGGAGGGGGGGGAGGGGATGATTCGCAGTTTCGCCACCTAGTCCATTAAGTTAACCTAACATTAAACTAATGTAACCTAACATAACGCAAAGCTAACCTAACCAAACCAAACCAAACATTAACCTGCCCTATCTTTATAACACTTATCCTAACATTAACCGGATATCATAAAGTTAAGGAGCCATCCCTTGTTTCAACCTAACCAAACCTAACCTAATTAAAACCTAATCTAACCCAATTTAACCTAACGTAACCTAACCTAATTCAATCTAACTTAAACTAGCCTAACCCCCCGTTTAGAGTTAAGGTACTTAATCACCAAGGGAAATATGCGGGGATTCCTAGTCTTCAAGAGATCCCTAACACAACCTAACATCATCATCATCTACTTAATTAATAAAACCTAACTTAACCTAAACTAACCTAACCCTCGGAAGGAGTTAGAAAGGGCTGCGTGCTATCTCTAGGACTGCATAATCACCGATCAAAAATTTATAATGAGAAAAGTTATAAGAAACGATGACGTACTAAAAGTTAATGGTAACGTAGTATCAAATATTCGATATGCAGATGATACCGGTCTGAACTCGGGATAGTGAAGAGACGGTATTAAACTATGATGAACAAGACTAGTGACCAAGACGGTGAATAATGTGGCCTAGGGTTAATGCTGTATATAAAGACGGGAATAATGGTTATTTTTAATGTCAAACCAAATCCTAAAAGATGATGACAGGGAACTTAACCCAGCTGTTATAACCTTTAACGATGGTTTAAGATATAAATCTTTAAGGACGTTGGTTTAAACAATAACATTCGAAGGACGATAATTAAAGCTAAAAATCCTCAAGAGGTTAGTTATTGCATCATCCTGAATGGTGGAAACTATTGTGTATTTTGTAAGTAAACATTATGTGTGATGGTCGACCTACGTGCCCCGCCAGCAGGGAAGACAGCAGTAATGTCCGACACAGTGGTAGGTAAGAAACATTGTCTTGGGTCGTAAGGTAAGGGCGACGACACCTGCCACAAGTCACACGCCCATCCGAGGACAGGATGAAATGTGTGGGTGTCCGGAGAATGGTGGGCGGGGCGCACACACACGTGTAAGGAGCTTGTAAATGGATCTTTGGCTACGTGTGTGGTGGCCGCCGTGGACACGGGGAAGGGGAGGGAGTGTGGAGACCAGCCGACCTTCACTAATTACGTGAAGAATATATGTGAGAATCTATCGACGTAGTAATAGTCTGTCGGTGGAGTAAGTAAGTAAGTAAGTAAATGTGTGTGTGATCGGCTGGTGTCGTCGGTGCACCCAAGGCACAGTCAGGGGTCTACCATAAAACACACTGCCAGTACTGGTAATGAGCAGCGTCTGGCCTTCTCCTCACAGTCATAAAACTCCTTCGCCAGACGTACGGTCGCCTTTGACACACAAAAATGCAATCATTCATTAAAACGTAATTGGCTATAAACTTTTGAGTGTAAAATACCCATTTATTGTGAACTTAACAAATTGGTAAATCAGGTGTGTTTATGTAAGCTTGGGTCAGTGGTGTTAAATTTACTGCTGACTAATTATATTATTTTTAAACCAGTATTTATATGTTATTATTACAGTTAAAGTTAAGTCGTTATCATATTTAAAGGTCATCATCATTATCACCATTCATCATCATCATAATGTAAAGGTATTAATAAAAATGAAAAAATACGTAACGTATACCAGAACTAAAACGTTTGCCGGATATATGAACTAAACCGTCTGCCGGATATATGAACTAAAACATTTGCCGGATATATGAACTAAAACATTTGCCGGATATATGAACTAAATATATTTGCCGGATATATGAACGAAAACATTTGCCGGATATATGAACTAAAACGTTTGCCGGATATATGAACTAAACCGTTTGCCGGAGATATCATATAAAAAACCCTAACTACAGAACCAGTTAAGTGACGTGCCGTGTTATGGACTCTTCCGGAACTGTGATTACAATAATTATTCTCACACGACGCAGTGACGTCACGCGGACAATGGCGGAGAACAGCTGACGTCGACTGTTATTACTGTATAACTGAATACGTGTAATACCACTGAGAAGAGAAGAGAAGAGAGAAATCATTAACAACAGGTACCAAACAAAACTCACTAGACCATTACATGTTCCCGCCGCCTATACAGTAGATCAACATAGGTAATTATCCATTCATATAAACATTGGTGGCCGCTCCTTCACCCGGACTTATACGGCAATTCATTTGATTTATTTCCCAGTCTGACCAGTGGCTGTCCAGTAGTCTCTTAAAGTATAAACTTGCTCAGGATTCAAAGTGTACTTGTATCTGTCCTGTTAAGTGTACCTGTATCTGTCCTCTTAAGTGTACTCGTATCTGTCCTGTTAAGTGTACTTGTATCTGTCCTGTTAAATGTACTTGCATTTGTCCTGTTAAGTGTACTTGTATCTGTCCTGTTAAGTGTACTTGTATCTGTCCTGTTAAGTGTACTTGTATCTGTCATCTTAAGTGTACCTGTATCTGTCCTGTTAAGTGTACCTGCATCTGTCCTGTTAAGTGTACCTATATCTACCCTGTTAAGTGTACTTGCATCTGTCCTGTTAAGTGTACTTGTATCTGTCTTGTTAAGTGTACCTGTATCTGTCCTGTTAAGTGTACTTGTATCTGTCCTGTTAAGTGTACTTGTATCTGTCCTGTTAAGTGTACTTGTATCTGTCTTGTTAAGTGTACTTGTATCTGTCCTCTTAAGTGTACTTGTATCTGTCTTGTTAAGTGTACCTGTATCTGCCATGTTAAGTGTACTTGCATCTGTCCTGTTAAGTGTACTTGTATCTGTCTTGTTAAGTGTACTTGTATCTGTCCTGTTAAGTGTACTTGTATCTGTCTTGTTAAGTGTACTTGTATCTTTCCTGTTAAGTGTACCTGTATCTGTCCTGTTAAGTGTACTTGTATCTGTCTTGTTAAGTGTACTTGTATCTGTCCTGTTAAGTGTACTTGTATCTGTCTTGTTAAGTGTACCTGTATCTGTCCTGTTAAGTGTACTTGTATCTGTCTTGTTAAGTGTACCTGTATCTGCCCTGTTAACTGTACTTGTATCTGTCCTGTTAAGTGTAGTTGTATCTGTCCTCTTAAGTGTACCTGTATCTGTCCTGTTAAGTGTACCTGCATCTGTCCTGTTAAGTGTACGTGTATCTGTCCTGTTAAATGTACTTGTATCTGTCCTGTTAAGTGTACTTGTATCTGTCCTGTTAAGTGTACTTGTATCTGTCCTGTTAAGTGTACTTGTATCTGTTCTGTTATGTACTTGCATTCGTCCTCTTAAGTGTACCTGTATCTGTCTTGTTAAGTGTACCTTCATCTGTCCTGTTAAGTGTACCTATATCTACCCTGTTAAGTGTACCTGTATATGTCCTGTTAAGTGTACATGTATCTGTCCTGTTAAGTGTACTTGTATCTGTCTTGTTAAGTGTACCTGTATCTGTCCTGTTAAGTGTACTTGTATCTGTCTTGTTAAGTGTACCTGTATCTGCCCTGTTAATAATAATAATAATAATAATAATAATTAACGGTTTATTGAAAAAGTTCTGCAGCCCGAAGGCTGAAAATATACATTGGACATAAATGACTTATTACATACATTGGTGGTTTAACAAAAGCCTTCATTAGAGAAAGGTAAAGGAACATACAGTGAACATACAGATTAATGTAGGTGTTGAACAGCAAAAACGTAGTGTAGTAACTCCCTCCCAGATGGTGTTAGGAGGGACCTGACGTGGTGTAGTAATTCCCTCACAGATGATGTTATGAGGGACCTCACGTGGTGTAGTAGTTCCCTCACAGATGGTGTTATAAGGGACCTGACGTGGTGTAGTAATTCCCTCACAGATGATGTTATGAGGGGCCTCACGTGGTGTAGTAGTTCCCTCCCAGATGGTGTTAGGAGGGACCTCACGGGTGTAGTAGTTCCCTCCCAGATGGTGTTAGGAGGCCCCCATGTGGTGTACTCTCACAGATGGTAAGGGAGGGTACTACGTGTAGTAATTTCACAGATGGTGTTATGAGGGGCCTCACGTGGTGTGCAATTCTCACAGATGGTGTGTTATGAGGGCCTCACGTGGTGTAGTAATTCCCCACAGATGGTGCTATGAGGGGCCACGTAGTGTAGTAACTCCCTCCCAGATGGTGTTAGGAGGGACCTCATGTGGTGTAGCAATTCCCTCACAGATGGTGTTATGAGGGGCCTCACGTGGTGTAGTAACTCCTTCACATATGGTGTTATGAGGGGCCTCACGTGGTGCAGTAATTCCCTCACAGATGGTGTTATATGAGTGAGGTGTGGTTCCAGGCCTTCCTATCGTAGACGGATTAACACATCGCTGGTAGTTGGGTCTCACAGGCCGTTATCACTGGGTACCTGGGACCTCACTGTGTGAAAGGTCAACTTGGGTACCACTGTTACTGTTGAGTTGTTCTCACTGACTTAAGCACTGTTCACCACTGTTCACCTCTGTTTAACACTAGTTCCATTTCTTTCCTAAATGAAATAGTAACTTCTGGCGTGAACTTGTTGATATTCCGGTGGGGAGGAGGGGGGTTCAGGGGAGGGAGTTGGTATGGGCCAACATAACAGTTGACCTGGCTGCTCCGAGAGGAGCGCCAGGTACGTCTTGACCCTTCGGTGGTCAAGGATGTGTACCTGTATCTGTCCTGTTAAGTGTACCTATATCTACCCTGTTAAGTGTACCTGTATCTTTCTTGTTAAGTGTACCTGTATCTGTCCTGTTAAGTGTACCTGTATCTGTCCTGTTAAGTGTACCTGCATCTGTCCTGTTAAGTGTACCTATATCTACCCTGTTAAGTGTACTTGCATCTGTCCTGTTATGCACTTGTCTCTCTCCCTGTTAAGTGTACCTGTATCTGTCCTGTAAGTGTACTTGTATCTGTCCTGTTAAGTGTACCTGTATCTTTCTTGTTAAGTGTACCTGTATCTGTCCTATTAAGTGTACTTGTATCTGTCCTGTTAAGTGTACTTGTATCTGTCCTGTTAAGTGTACCTGTATCTTTCTTGTTAAGTGTACCTGTATCTGTCCTATTAAGTGTACTTGTATCTGTCCTGTTAAGTGTACTTGTATCTGTCCTGTTAAGTGTACCTGTATCTGTTCTGTTAAGTGTACCTGTATCTGTCCTGTAAGTGTACTTGTATCTGTTCTGTTAAATGTACCTGTATCTGTCCTATTAAGTGTACTTGTATCTGTCCTGTTAAGTGTACCTGTATCTGCCCTGTTAAGTGTACTTGTATCTGTTCTGTTAAGTGTACCTGTATCTGTCCTGTAAGTGTACTTGTATCTGTCCTGTTAAGTGTACTTGTATCTGTCCTGTTAAGTGTACTTGTATCTCTCCTGTTAAGTGTACTTGTATCTGTTCTGTTAAGTGTACTTGTATCTGTCCTCTTAAGTGTACCTGTATCTGTCCTGTTAAGTGTACCTGCATCTGTCCTGTTAAGTGTACCTATATCTACCTTGCTAAGTGTACTTGTATCTGTCCTGTTAAGTGTACCTGCATCTGTCCTGTAAAGTGTACCTATATCTACCCTGTTAAGTGTACCTATATCTACCCTGTTAAGTGTACGTGTATCTGTCCTGTTAAGTGTACCTGCATCTGTCCTGTAAAGTGTACCTATATCTACCCTGTTAAGTGTACATGTATCTGTCCTCTTAAGTGTACCTGTATCTGTCCTGTTAAGTGTACCTGCATCTGTCCTGTTAAGTGTACCTATATCTACCCTGTTAAGTGTACCTGTATCTGTCCTGTTAAGTGTACTTGTATCTGTCCTGTTAAGTGTACTTGTATCTGTCTTGTTAAGTGTACCTGTATCTGTCCTGTTAAGTGTACTTGTATCTGTCTTGTTAAGTGTACCTGTATCTGTCCTGTTAAGTGTACCTGTATGTGTCTTGTTAAGTGTACTTGTATCTGCCCTGTTAAGTGTACTTATATCTGTCCTGTTAAGTGTACCTGTATCTGTTCAGTTAAGTGTACTTGTATCTGTCCTGTTAAGTGTACCTGTATCTGCCCTGTTAACTGTACTTGTATCTGTCCTGTTAAGTGTAATGCATCTGTCCTGTGAAGTGTACTTGTATCTGTCCTCTTAAGTGTACCTGTATCTGTCCTGTTAAGTGTACCTATATCTACCTTGTTAAGTGTACTTGTATCTGTCCTGTTAAGTGTACTTGTATCTGTCCTGTTAAGTGTACTTGCATCTGTCCTCTTAAGTGTACCTGTATCTGTCCTGTTAAGTGTACCTGCATCTGTCCTGTAAAGTGTAACTATATCTACCCTGTTAAGTGTACCTATATCTACCTTGTTAAGTGTACTTGTATCTGTCCTGTTAAGTGTAACTGCATCTGTCCTGTAAAGTGTACCTGTATCTGTCTTGTTAATTGTACCTGTATCTGTCCTGTTAAGTGTACTTGTATCTGTCCTGTTAAGTGTACTTGTATCTGTCCTGTTAAGTGTACTTGTATCTGTCTTGTTAAGTGTA
>NW_024746607.1:0-11660 GCF_018991925.1 Homarus americanus | reverse complement strand
CATAGAAGGTGGTGAAGATACCAGGCTGAATGAGACATAGAGGGTAATGAAGGTAAGAGGCCAAATGTGACATAGAGGGTAGTGAAGTTAACAGGCTGAATGAAACATAGATGGCAGTGAAAGTAACAGGCTTAACTGAAACTTAAAAGGTTAGTGAAGATAACAGGCTATAGAAGACAAAGACCGGGAAGTATGAATGAAATTAAAATTTGCGTTTACAGAGAGATACAGAACCTTGGAGGATTGGTAATATCAGCCTGAGAACGTTTAGAGTGGAGGACTGTGGTCGCCAACCCTCAGATATGAGAACGGTACCCTGATTGATTGATTGAACTTACACACGAAAAACAGCTATAACGATACACACCTATCGAGTATTACTTCTGAGTAACGACTGACAAAATATGACGGGCAAACAATACATCGCAGAATATTCACAAAGTCTGGGGCATACATTGTAAGGAACTCCTCGCCTCCATAGGAAGCTATCAAACAGGGAGGTAATACCGCCTGCAAAGTTATTGGAATCATAATAGGTTGTCTAATGGTAGACCCTGCTGCCATAGGGCATAAAATTTTTTTTGACCAAGTCCCAGGTTGCTTAGTTGACTGACTTTCTGCCTCATTAACACACAACTGCAGAGTCTAAATTGTTTCTCTGTTATTAAGCTCGTCCATCGCCTCTCAGTAATTACAGCCTCTTTTTTTTCTGCTTGAATTCTCTCACGAACTGTTATAATACGCTATAATCCATCTTAATCTACAAGGAAACTACATCAGCTTCGCCCTAACAACATACCAGAGATGCTGTACAAATATCAGAGTCTGGAGGTAATGGGGAGAAGACCTGTGCGAACGATAACAAGTCTAATAATAATAATTAACGGTTTATTGAAAGAGCTTGGCAGCCAGAAGGCTGAAAATATACAGTTACATATTTGGGGAATGGGTTACGAATTACAAATAATATACAAGTGACACAAATAAGACATATAATAACTTAGATGGGGATCAGCTCAAACTACAGTTCATTTCAACATAGTGACAGTGTAGGGAGCAGTGTTTACTGGGAGTGAATACACTGATTTATTACATGTTATTGATAATTTTTACAATGGTTGGGACTGGGCTGTTCTTATAGCGATCAGTTCGTGCACGTATGGGCTGGATGCGGTTGTGGTGTCGAACAGCAATTCTCGGACAGGGGATCTCAGGTGGTAGTAGGGGCCGGTGTCGGGGATGGTGTAGAAGCTTCTTACCAAATTTGCAGATGAGGCCGTGGTGATGGTCAGTGAGAGTCGAAAGGGTCAGTGTGTTGAGCGCTTCTTGATATGTGGAGTAGGAAGGGGAGAGAATAATCTTGCATGCCCTCTTTTGCACTTTTTCTAGGTGTTTACGTTGTGTGGCATTTAGGGAGGAAGACCAGGTGGGGGAGGCATAGGTGAGCTTGGGAAGTATGAATGTCGTGTATACACTGAGGAGCAATGGGCGACAGCAATGTTTTCCAGTGACGTGAAGCAACAGTACAGTCGTCTCTTCCACTGTTGTGAATTTGAGGTACAATAAATACTCCCAGTGGCTTAGGGATACAATACAATATAGTTATAGAGCGGTGAGCGAGACAGTTTTTCTCCAGTTTATGAAGGGACAAAACTGATGTTGCGTTTTTCATCACTAAAGATCCAGAATTACGAGGCATTACAAATAAGAGAAACTTGTGAAGCGTCGTATAAAAGCCCAGGTGGTATTACTTAATATTTTCTACATTACATTTCCTTACAGAATAAAATTCTCATCACAATTAAGTTAAGACAAACAAGAACACAACACACACAGAGAAAAGGGAGATGACCTGATTGTATAGTTGTGACCTACGATTTTCAAGGTTAAAGACGGTGATTCTCGGCTCATGACACTGTATGTAAACTCAGTAATCGAGGCCGTATACAGTGTATCTGACAACATGAGCTATACGTGTACCATGACATGTTCGATACACCTGAATACGTGCCGGTGACCTTAATGACCTTTTATCTTAAGCTGAAGGTGTAGTACAGGCTGACAGCACGTGTCAGCCCGTCAGCCCTGGGGTTATCTTCATAACATGATCCTTGCTGTGCATGTCGATACCTTGTTTATATGTTAACACGTGATAAATTAATGAACTTGCTATGACTAACTCCTTCGCGGTCTGTTGAATATAAACTTGTGATTGTCCTTCACTATAACCCCGTGACAACTGTACCTCAGAAGACGCTGAAGATGACTAAATTAGGCACAGGTAAGTAATAAAGATATCTCACCTCCACCTGTGCAAGTTCTCTACCGGAAAATTCCCGAAACTTTTTTTTTAGTGATAAGTGAAATCATAATATGACCTTAAAGATAAAATGTTTGTGGTAAGTGTTTAAGAACTTGACCGATTTTATGTTGTAATGTGTTTCAGTATCTGGTAAGTACACATGACTGTAGCGTGTAGTGTTGATTGTTTCCACAACGTAGTCATGAACACAGCATTAAAGGACTAGTGTGTGTGTGTGAGTGTGTGTCTGTGTATATGGTGTAGTATAGTGTAGTGTAATATAGTGTGGTGTAGTAGTAGTTTCCGAGATTTTCGTGCAGACACACAAACACACAAACAAACAGACATACTTCTTTGTTTTATATGTACATATATATATATATATATATATATATATATATATATATATATATATATATATATATATATATATATATATATATATATATCATGGATCTGATTGCATAGAAGGTGCTGTGCAGTGCTCTCGTAGACACAATGTTATACTGCAAAATAATTATTGACATGTTGGTCTGCTTTCTAGTTTATATTTCAGTTGACACAAGCACTTGCCAAAAAGTAGAGTATAAAAACATATTATGGAAAATCCTTTGACCACTAATTATCAAGCGACACAAACTAACACCTTACACCTTATTATCATAATAACAGTGAAAATAGTAAAATGATATATTTAATAAATTCTATATCTGCAGGTTTGTAAAAATGGATAGAAACATAAGCGAGCAAAAGCATTACTCAGGCTGCGCAAAGGGTATTATCACCCTGCTCAATGCCACATTCATTTCGTCTTCTGACAACGGCGCTGCATTGCCCAACACCTCGTACCCAAGTCCCTTGCTAACACACTACCCGATCAGAGTTTATTGGCCTCCCCATGTAGTCATAGAGAGGCATTTAAAGTGAACAACAAAAAAGTACCATCTAACTCGTATTATAATTTATTTTATTTTTATGTCTCAGGCCCGTTTTTTCCGGAACAAGTTTATCGGCCTACAACTTCTAAATTTTTTCCGTCAACCCCTAAATGTCAATCCTCGACCATTAACGAGCCATCCCATCCCGTGGGGGCCTCGTTAAAGGTGTTTTTTTCTTAAACTCTTTAAAAACAAGTGTTTTGTTTCTCCTCCCGGCCAGAGAGGGTGGCGGGAGATCCGCTGTCCTCCCACTTTCCCTCCTGGTCGTAGAGGAGGGTGGCTGGAGGAGATCTGTTGTCCCTCTTCCTCCTGGCCGGCAGGAAGGTGGCTGGGGAGACTGGCCTCCTCCTCCTCCCTGCTTCTGGGCCGGTGAGGAGGGTGGCTGAAGGATTGCTGTCCTTCCTCTTCCTCCCTCCCCCTCATGGCCGGTGAGGAAGGTGGCTGAAGGAGATCTGGCTGTCCTCCTCCCACCTCCTGGGCCGGTGAGGGTGGCGGGGACAGGCTGTCCTCCTCCTCCTCCTGGCCGGTGAGGAGGGTGGCTGGAGGAGATCTGGCTGTCCTCCTCCCTCCTCCTCCTTCTGGGCCGTGACGAGGGTGGCTTGAGGATTCGCTGTCCTCCTCCCTCCTTCTGGCCGGCAGGACGAGGGGTGGCTGGAGGGATTCATGTCCTCCTCCTCCTGGCCGGTGAGGAGGGTGGCCAGAGGAGATTCGGCTGTCCTCCCTCCCTTCCCGGCTGGGTGAGGAGGGTGGCTGGAGGAGATCTCGTCCCTCCCTCCTCCCTCCCTTCTGGCCGGTGACGAGGTGGCTGAGAGGGATCTGGCTGTCCTCCTCCTCCTGGCCGGTGAGACGAGGGTGGCTGGAGGATCTGTTGGTCCTCCTCTTCCGGCTGGTGAGGAGGGTGGCTGAGGAGATCTGTCCCTCCTCCTCCTGGGCTGGTGACGAGGTGGTGGCTGGAGGATTAGCTGTCTCCCTCCCTCCTTCTGGCCGGTGACGAGGGTGGCTGGAGGATTCGGTTGTCCTCCTCTTCCTGGCCGGTGAGGGAGGGTGGCTGGAGGAGATCTGCTGTCCTCCTCCTCCCTCCTTCTGGCCGGTGACGAGGGTGGCTGAGGATTAGCTGTCCCTCCCCGGCCGGTAGACGAGGGTGGCTGGAGGGGATCTGCTGTCCTCCCTCGTCCTGGGCCGGTGACGAGGGTGGCTAGAGGAGATCTGTTGTCCTCCCTCCTCCTGGGCCGGTGAGGAGGGTGGCTGAGAGATCATGTCCTCCTCCTCCTCCTCCCTTCTGGCCGGTGACGAGGTGGGTGGCTGGAGGATCTGTTGGTCCCTCCTCCTCCTGGCCGGGTGACGGTGGCTGAGGCCTGTTGGTCCTCCCCCTCCTGGCCGGTGAGGAGGGTGGCTAGAGGAGATCCGCTGTCCTCCTCCCAAGCCGCTGGTATGGTCGTTATAATTACTATATAGGAATGCAATTCCTAGCATCAGCATTGGCGCTTCCCACGAAGGAGGTTACCCAGGGAGGGGCGGCTCTGGGTTTGGGGGTCACCCCATCCTCTGCAAGGGCTTATTGCCATTTTTTGTTTGAAGGATTTATCATGCAGTAATATGGAGAACATCCCTGCAGTAGGGTATGTCTTCATAATATCCTGCACTAATTTTGGGAGTGGAATTATTTTTATGAGTTTAGTCTGTTTTTTAACCCATGTCGGGAATACAAAATGCAGGCATCCATTAGTAATTAAAAATAACTTTTATTGTATTATTTATTTGGATAGTTTCCTTTAATTCTACAATTCAAAAAGTTTTTACGCACTCCTACCCCATTATTTTCTTTCTGTAACCAGACGTGTTATAAAGCAATAATTACCACAAAGGTAAAAAGTCCAACACCTAAAACCGCATTTTATACTATTTAATGACCTTAATGCCTTGTCAGAATCGGTCTCATATTGTACTCTTGAACATTAAGTCATAATCAGGTTGGAATTCCAAGAAGCGATGAGGAAGATTAAGTGAACAGCATATAGTGGTAGAATAGATGTAGGTGTTTGTGAGTGTAGTGTGTAGTGTGTAGTGTAGTAGTGTAGTGTGTGTAGAAGGTAGTGAAGCTAACAGGCCGAATGAGGCATAGAAGTAGGGAAGGGGTAGGCAGGCCGAAATGGGAGATATATAGAAGGTAGTGAAGGTAAGAGGTCGAATGAGGCATAGGAGGGTAGTGAAGGTAACAGGCCAAAATGAGACATAGAAGGTAGTGTGATGGTAAGAGGCCGAATGAGACATAGAAGTGTAGTGAAGGTACCAGGCCAAATGAGACATAGAAGGTAGTGAAGGTAAGAGGCCGAATGAGACATACAAGTAGGGGAAGGTAACAGGCCAAATGAGACATAGAAGTGTAGTGAAGGTAAGAGGTCGAATGAGACATAGAAGTGAAGGTAGGAGGCCGAATGAGCATTAGATAAAAAGTGTAGTGAAGGTAAGAGGTCGAATGAGACATAAAAGTGTAGGAAGGTAAGAGGCCGAATGAGACATAGAAGTGTAGTGAAGATAATAGGCCAAATGGGAGACATAAAGGGTAGTGAAGGTAGGGAGGCCGAATAAGACACATAGAAGGTAGTGAAGGTAAGAGGCCGAATGAGACATAGAAGGTAGTGAAGGTAAGAGGCCGAATGAGACATAGAAGTGTAGCGGGCGTAACAGGCCGGATGAGACATAGTAGTGAAGTGAAGAAAAAGACCGAATGAGACATAAAAAGGTAGGAAGATAAAGGCCAAAAATGAAACATAAAGGGTAGTGTGGAAGGTAAGATGCCGAATGAAACATTGAAGTGTAGTGAAGGTAAATAAGACCGAAAGAGACATAGCAGTAGGAAGATAAAAAGGCTGAACAGAGACATAGAAAGTAGAAGTTAAAGGTTGAATGAGACACAGAGGTAGTGAAGGTAATCACTGAATGAGACATAGAAAGTAGTGGAAGTAAAAGGCCGAATGAGACATAGAAGGTAGTGAAGGTAACAGGCCAAATGAGACATAGAAGGTAGTGATGGTAACAGGTCAAATGTGACATAGAAGGTAGTGAAGATAAAAGGCCGAAAAGAGACATAGAAGGTAGTGAAGATAAAAGGGCCGAATGAGACATAAAAGGTAGGAAGGCACAGGCCGAATGAGACATAGAAGTGAAAGAAGGTAAGAGGTTGAATGAGACATAGAAGGTAGTGAAGATAAAAGGCCGAATGAGACATAGAAGGTAGTGAAGGTAACAGGCCAAATGGGAGACATAGAACGTAGTGAAGTTAACAGGTTGAATGGAGACATAGAGGGTAGGAAGGTAACAGTCGAATGAGTATAGAAGGTAGTGAAGATAAAAGGCCGAATGAGACATAGAAGGTAGTGAAGGTAAAATGAATGAGACATAGAAGGGAGTGAAGGTAACAGGCCGAATGAGACAGCAGAAGGTAGTGAAGGTAACAGGCCAAAATGAGTATTATAGAAGGTAGTGAAGGTACCAGGTTGAATGAGACATAGAGGGTAGTGAAGGTAAAAGGCCGAATGAGACATAAAAGGTAGGAAGCTACCAGGTTGAATGAGACATAGAAGGTAAAGATAGTAACAGGCCAAATGTGACATAGAAGGTAGTGAAGATAACAGGCCAAATGACAGAGGGTAATGAAGGTAACAGGCCAAATGTGACATAGAGGGTAAGTGCTTAACAGGCTAAATGAAACATAGATGGTAGTGAAGGGTAACAGGCCGATGAGACATAGTAGTGAAGTGAAGAAAAAAGACTGAATGAGACATAAAAAAAGTAGTGAAGATACCAGGTAGAATGAGACATAGAGGGTAGTGAAGGTAATAGGCTGAATGAGACATAGAAGGTAGTGAAGGTAACAGGACCGAAAGAGACATAGAAGCGTAAGTGAAGATAACAGGCCAATGAGACATAGAAGGTAGTGATGGTAACAGGCCAAATGTGACATAGAAGGCAGTGAAGATAAAAAGGCCGAATGAGACATAGAAGGTTAAGGTAAGATAAAATGCCGAATGAGACATAAAAGGTAAGATACCAGGCTGAATGAGACATAGAGGGTAGTGAAGGTAACAGGCTGAATGAAACATATGGCAGTGAAAGTAACAGGCTTAACTGAAACTTAAAAGGTAGTGAAAACAGGCTACAGAAGACAACGACCGGGAAGTATGAATTAAATTAAAATTTGCGTTTACAGAGAGATACAGAACCTTGGAGGATTGGTAAAAATCAGCCTGAGAACGTTTAGAGTGGAGGACTGTGGTCGCCAACCCTCAGATATGAGAACGGTACCCTGATTGATTGATTGAACTTACACACGAAAAACAGCTATAACGATACCTGGAACAAACACACCTATCCAGTATGACTTCTGAGTAACGACTGACAAAATATGACGGGCAAACAATACATCACAGAATGTTCTCAAAGTCTGGGGCATACATTATAAGGAACTCCAGCCTCCATAGGCAGCTATAAACAGGGAGGTAATACCGCCTGAAAAGATATTGGAATCATAATAGGTTGTCTAGTGGTAGACCCTGCTGCCATAGGGCATAAAAAAATATGTGACCAAGTCCCAGGTTGCTTAGCTGATGACTTTCTGCCTCATTAACACACAACTGCAGAGTCTAAATTGCTTCCGTCCATCGTCTCTCATTACTATACTCTTTTTTCTGCTTGAATTCTCTCACGAACTGTAACAATAATACGCTATAATCCATCTTTAATCTACAAGGAAACTACATCAGCCTCGCCCCTAACAACATACCAGGAGATGCTGTAGAAATATCAGAGTCTGGAGGTACGGAGAGAAGACTGGAGCGAACGATAACAAGTCTGTGGTATGCAATGGGTGACAGCAATGTTTTCCTGTAGCAGTGACGTGAGGCAACAGTACAGTCGTCTCTTTCCACTGTTGTGAATTTGAGGTACAATAAAATGCTCCCAGTGGCTTAGGATACAATAATACAATATAGTAATAGAGCGGGTGAAAGAGACAGTTTTTCTCCAGCTTATGAAGGACAAACTGATGTTGCGTTTTTTCATCACTAAACACCCAGAATTACGAAGCATTACAAATAAGAGAAACTTTTTCAGAAGGTCGTATAAAAGCCCAGGTGGTATTAGTTAACATTTTCTTACATTACATTTCCTTACAGAATAAAAATACCTCATCACAATTAAGTTAAGACAAAACAAGAAACACAAACGCACACAGAGAAAAAGGAGATGACCTGATTGGTATAGTTGTGACCTACGATTTTCAAGGTTAAAGACGGAGATTCTCGGCTTATGACACTGTATGTAAACTCAGGGTAATCGAGGCTGCATACAGTGTATCTGACAACATGAGCTATACGTGTACCATGACATGTTCGGATACACCTGAATACGTGCCGGTGACCTTAATGACCTTTATCTTAAGCTGAAGGTAGTACAGGCTGACAGCACGTGTCAGCCCGTCGTACCCTGGCGTTATCTTCAGAACATGATCCTTGCTGTGCATGTCGATACCTTGTTTATATGTTAACACGTGATAAAATAATGAACTTTAAGCAGACTAACTCCCTTTCGCGGTAGTCATCAGTTGAGTATAAACTTGCATGTCCTTCATACCATAACCCCGTGACAACTGTACCTCAGAAGACGCTGAAGATGACTACATTAGGCACAGGTAAGTAATAAAGATATCTCACCGCCAATACCTGTGCAAGTTCTCTACCGAAAATTCCCGAAACTTTTTTTTTAGTGATAAGTGAAATCATAATATGGCCTTAAAGATAAAATGTTTGTGGTAAGTGTTTAAGAACTTCGGACCGATTTTATAAGTTGTACGTGTTTCAGTGGACTGGTAAGTGCCACATGACTGTGGCGTGTAGTGTTGATTGTTTCCACAACGTAGTCATGAACACACACCACAAAGGACTAGTGTGTGTGTGTGTGTGTGTCTGTGTATATGGTGTAGTAAGATGTGATGTAGTATAGTGTAGTGTAATATAGTGTGGTGTAGTAGTAGCTTCCTCGAGATTCTCGTGCAGACACACAAACACACAACAACAGAGACATATATATATATATATATATATAGTATATATATATATATATATATATATATATATATATATATATATATATCATGGATCTGAGTGCAGGGGCGGCAGGGGACCAGGGCGGCAGTGTACACCGTGCGGCATGGGACCAGGGTGGCAGCCATTCAATATGAGGTCATTGATGTCAACAGTAGTGATAGTGTCTCTCCTGGCAGCTGATTGGAACAGTGAGTCACTTTTAGGCTAAATGGTGCCATACAGACACCGTCCCTCCCTCCCTCCCTCCCCTCCCTCCCCCTCCTCCCTCCCTCCTTCCATCCCTTCTTTCCTCCTTCCCTCCCCTCCCTACAGTCCTTCCTCCCTTCAACCCACCCCTCCCTCTAACCCTTCCCCCATCCATCTCCCTCCCTCCCTCCCTCCTCCCTCACCCTGAACAGCCACTCTTCACCATGGCCTCGTAAAGATGTTCACACACACACCCATAAAGACTTGTGCCAGTTTCCACCATCTGCTGGGTGACGCTACCTGCAGAAACAACACCTACTGAGGGACTTTTATTTTGTTTTATTAGCCTTTTACAATTATTGTTTATTGTTGTTTTGCTTTTCATTATTGACTATCACTATTGATTGGCAATGTTTTTTTCTGGCTCTTAATGAATCTTTTCTTTAACGAAACTTCCCATATAACGAAACTTCCCATAACGAACTCCTTTTCCCTTAACGAACCCTTCCCCTGAGTTACATGAATAAGTAGATGACATTATCCAATAACTTATCGGGTTCATTAATCTCAGATTCGAAGTATAAGCAACTCAGGCAGTCGTATAATAGTTGTTAAGTTCCAGTGCAGTGTCTTTTTACTTAAATGTTAGTGCTGGAAGGTTGGGTTGGGTTGGTAGGGTGTCATACGGAGGCGAATTTTTTTTGAGTTTGAAAAAATCGCCCATGGTATGAATGATGGCTCTATGTGCAGAATCATGTAATATCTTCTGATTTGAAAAGTTTTCATTTTTTGCTAGGTAAATTTGAACTTGAAATCTTATGAAAATTCAGTATTCCCACCCTTTACCAACACCACTAAATAGCTTATTTAAAGTAAAGTAAATGTATCAGGTTAATTTATTAGGATGAAAATGATCCAGAATAGTGAAACGAATGATCTTGACACATTTATTAAATTTAATATTTCTTTAGAAAACAAAATCATCAAATACAAAACCGGTTTTACTACTACGACCCGGTGTTGCTGCACACCATAGAGAACATGTCTTTCTTGCTTCTGTTTCTACTCATCACCTCCCTGCTGACTACCTGAGCTCGGATGTAGCCTTCCCTCCTCCTGGCTGCACACGTGACTGCTGGCCTCGTTCACTTGCTGTACACAACGCTCTATACTCTGGGTGTGCGAGGGCCAGGCAGGACATGCAGTTGTCCAGGAAAGCTCTGACTTGAACATTGGTGAGGCTGCAGGTTAGAGGGGGCTCACTTCCAGCCTGGATGTTATCCAGATCTATGAGATCAGTGAGGGTCTTGGCACCTAGATTGACTTCAGGAGTCTTCCTGACCCTGAAGGAATCGTCACCAACTGATTCGTTCCATGCCCAGATCCTCTCATAAGTCTCATATCCAATATCTTTTTGACTGCCACTCTTCTCTCCTCCTCATCCTTACTGCAGAGCATTGTCTGCAGAACTGCCTCGGATGAGCATACCAGGAAGATCTCCTCACAGTCTGCTCCACAATCTGAACAACCTTCCTTGGCTGACTCCTCAGGAGCTCAAGCTGGAAGAGAACATGCCTCGAACCTTCGGAGAACGATGACTTGACCTGGTGTTGAACCAATTTGGCAAGCAGACACTCACGATGAATTGGACAATAAGTTTCAGGTTGTGAAGCTGGTTCCCTTCAGTTTATGATGAGCGACCCAAATTCTGCAGAACCTGAGAGCTGCTAGAGCCACCTAGAATGTGAGACTGAACCTATCTGCAGGTAAGCAAGTCTATCAGGCATGACCCCAGTTTTGATGGCACTGCAAATCATGTAACCATAGTACTGGTCAGTGTATTCATCCCAGTAAACACTGCTCCTTACACTGTCACTATGTTGAAATGAACTGTAGTTTGAGCTTTTCCCATCTGTTATTATATGTCTTATTTGTGTCACTTATGTTACTTGTATATTATTTGTAATTCGTAACCCACTCCCCAAATATGTAACTGTATATTTTCAGCCTTCTGGCTGCCGCTCTTCAATAAACCGTTAATTATCATTATTATTATATTATTACCAGGTCGTCAATGACAGTATGCAAGCTCAACGAGGAGGGCCAACTGTGATTTTTTCAAAGCTCGGA
>NW_024746606.1:0-20466 GCF_018991925.1 Homarus americanus | reverse complement strand
ATCCGATGTACATCTTAGGAGACTAACGCCAGACATAGGATCTTTGACAATACAAATAATAACGTGGTGGGAAACGCCCTTAATCAATTAATAAATTTAGGGAAAATCAACCATCTGGGTCCTAACTTTCCAACCTGGAGAAATCACAATACACAATCGACACCAGACAAAATTTTTACCAACAACAAAGCCTTTTTCAATTACCATATAATACAGGGACCTCTTACAGGCAGTGACCATCTGCCAATTATACTAACACTGTCAACAAGCCCCATACAGATACCAATAAAAAAGAGACTGAAAATGAGTAAAACAGACTGGGACAGCTTCAAAGATGACTTAAGTAATCACCACTCGATTAACCTACAAGGGAAAACAACAGAAGACATAGACTCAGAAATGGACAGACTGCACTCAGCAATAAAAACATCTATAACCAAACACACTCCTACTTCACACTTTAGAACATTACCCAACAACAGACTACCAGAAGAAGCTAAATTAATCCAGACCTATTACAATGAAATAAACAGGTATATGGAAAGACACGGCAGTAACAGATGGCTATATACGACACAGATAGCACTACAGATAAAACTAAGAGACGCATGTAAGGAAGCAAACAATAAAAAATGGAATGATATTATAATGGCGGCTGACATGACTAAAGACACAAAAACAATTTGGACTTCCATAAACAAGATGATGGGGCACAACAAGCAAAAAACACCATACATTAAAGACCAAAATGGAACAAAATTGTACGAGGAAAATGAACAAGAGTCAGCATTCAAAAGGGAATGGGTAAAAGTTTTTAAAATATCAGATGAGGAAAATGAAGATTTTGATAGTGAACACGAAGAAAGGATAGAAGAAGAAATGGGAAGACATATACATAGAATCACCCCAAGGCAATATATAGACTATAACTTATTACCTAATAATCAAATAATAACCATAGGAGAAATGATGCACTGTCTGAGGAAGTTTAAGGAGAAAGCCCCTGGGCTCACAGGTATTACACGAAATATGACCATGAATCTACCTGAAAACATTTTAAATACACTATTAAACATTTATAACGCATGCTTAATAACTGGTTACTTTCCAGACAAACTAAAATATGCTAAAATGATATTTATTCCGAAGTGGGTAAGGACAATAAGGAAATATTAAACTACAGGCCAATATCTTTATTAGAAATTACTGGGAAACTCTTGGAAAAAATTTTAAATACAAGACTTATAGCCTTTTTAACACAACATGGGAAAACTAACAGCAGACAACATGGATTTATGCCCAATAGAAATACCCTAACTGCAATAGCTATAATAATGGAAATAATTGCAATAGAAAAAAGCAAGGGTAACCAGATCAATATAATTTTAAGGGATGTTTCTAAGGCCTTTGATAAGGTTTGGCATTTAGGCTTAAAATATAAAATATTAAAACTGGGACTTAATGAATACTTTCTAAGAATATTGTGTAACTATTTAGATGGTAGGAGAGCACAAATTCAAATTGGAAACTTTTTGGGAACTATGTTTAATCTTGAGAGTGGAGTACCTCAAGGAGGATGCCTTTCTCCAACACTATATACAATTTATACTTCAGACACACCTCAACCTACCCCCTTTAGCGAATATGTAATGTTTGCTGATGATATTACTCAAATAGTATCATACCCAGGAAAATCAACCCAATTTATGGCACTCTACACGGTAAGAGCGATAAAAAACATAAATGATTTTGAGAAAAAATGGAAAATCAGGACAAATAAGAACAAATTCAAGATAATACCAATAGCCAAGATTAAAACAAGTCCAGTAATAGTCGACCAGGAACTATACCCATACGACACTGAAGGCAGGATGCTTGGATTAAAACTAACAAAAAGAGGATATATAACATACTTAAAAGATAAAGAACGACAGGCGAGAATAAGATTATCAAAAATAAAACGCTTTAAGAACCTTAGCATTAATAACAAGAGAAAGATATATATTGCCCTTGTCAAATCAATTATGGACTACCCACTCATCCCATTGACCACCCTTAGTAAAACGTGCATTAAAAGGTTACAAACAGTACAAAATATAGCCCTTAGATTTATATATAACATAAAATATACAGACCACATCAGTAATGAACAGCTACACAAGAGAGCAAATCTCTTAGCAATCAATGTAGATATACACAACAAAGCTGTAAATATTTGGAAAAAAGTGACTGAACTTAACACAGAAACATATCAAAACTGGATAAATAATATAGACAACGAAGAATTCCAAGAACACAGTTGATTTAAATCAGCCAGGAAGAAAGTAATTGAACCATCTCCTGCCCCAATATACATATAAAACCTTAATAGAGAGAATAAAAGATGAGAGTGACCTACCAGCTCCATTAAGAACCTGGCAGGCCTCTCCATACAGTGTACCTTTAGACTAACATAACTAATATTTAACAATTAACATTTAACATTGAACTAACATCTTAGCAAAAAAAAAAAATGTGATTATCCTCCCAGCTACACAAGGACCTGGGCGGGCTCACTAACTCCGAAAAAAATAAAATAAATAATAATAATAATAATAATAATGTGATTACCCTCCCAGCTACATTAGCCAGGAAGAAGTAATTGAACCATCTCCTGCCCCAATATACACATTTACACATAAAACATTAATAGGGGAATAAAGATGAGAGTGACCTACCAGCTCCACTAAGAACCTGGCAGGCCTCTCCATACAGTGTACCTTTAGACTAATACAACTAACACTTAACTAACACCTCAAAAAAAAAAAATGTGACTACCCTCCCAGTTACACAAGGACCTGGGCGAGCTCACTAACTCCAACAATAATAAAAATAATAATAATAAGCAGCATTATATAAATAAACCAATATTAATACAAAGGTCTGACAACCCAAGGGAGCAGAACAAAGACAAAACACCAATAAGAAAGATGAAGCGATCTGGTTGAGCCCAGATTCTTTCTACTCCTACTGTATTTCAGTTTCACCACTTTTCCTTTAACTCCTAATAATCTTCTTTCACCTCTTAACTAAAGACTTCGTATCGTATCGTATTTATCGGCGAGTGTGTGGGAGCCATGGGGAGGACGTGTGTGTCTCCTCCTCCATTTAGTGAAGTTTCTCTCTTACATTGTATTATCACACCACCTGAATGATCCCCTTCACACATAACTCACCAAGTCTTGTGTTTTATTAGTTAGTGATGATGTGATAATATTTTTGAGGCGTATATGATAAGTGTGTTTGGTAGTGCATTCTAAACCTCCATTACATAAGTGGGTGTGTGGGATACCACCGTCCACCCCCTCCTTCTTCACTACCTCCCTGTATACACTCCTTCCCCTCCCTTCACCCCCTCCCCTTCTCTCCATCCCCCCTCCCCCACCACCTCCTCTAACCCTTACCCTTAGCGGTGAAAAATCCCTCATTGTGGCTCCAAATCTTTTAAAATGGCAAAGAAAACCTTTTCCCATGAGGCGGACGGACGGGTGGAGGAGCCATAAGAGCTTTCCTGAAATTCGTTATGATTTTCTCGGCTAGTCCATCCCTCGGGCCACGGCGGTTTCTACAGGGTTTTCTCAGGGACTCTCTCCGGTTTCTGCGAGTGTTCCCAGGGCTGAGGTGTTTACAGGTCGAGACGTTTTGTGACTGTTAACTGTCTGGGAGGGAAGGAGGGGGTGACGGATGCCAAGGCTTTGTTCTGTCCCCTTCCGCCCCGACGTGTCACCTGAGACCCGCCAGCCAGTTACGGCAGGACTGTGTGATCATTGCTATTATCACCACCACTACTACTGCCACCACTACCACTGCTATTATCATCACTACCACCACCATTCCTGTGACTACCACCACGTATCACCACTCACCACCACGTCATCTGCACCATGGGATGGCGTACAAATAAAGAGATGAACATTTAATATACGATATAATGGACGTTACTAGTGAGCTTTGGGTATTACAAGTGGCTGGTACAGGTCAATGGTGATAGTATAGTCAGTAACCATAATTACTGGCCCATCCACAGGACGAGCGTAGTGTGGGTAGAGGTCCTTGTGGACAGCGGCTCACACAGTAGCAACTCACACACCAACACAGCATAAGACCCTTGAGTACTTATCACCAGTCGTTCAGGTCATACCTCCTTTTACTCTGAATATAAGGTAACTTTTACTACTCCCACTAACGTGAAATAAATAAATTATAATTTATGTCTACTGGAGCAGTAACATGTCCACTACCCACCAGTAAAAGGACACAGCATCAATTTGGGAATATGTCTGAGGCCAACGCAGTAGTATCTGGTGATGTCCCGCACTACATGATCTTGTCAGGGCCACAGTACAGCAGCAGGCCAAGTCTCATGCTATATGTTAACAGATACAGTCCTCTGATACACTGAACACACCGTCGGGCTGTCAGTACCACTCCTCCTGGCCGTGAAGATTATCACCTCATTAGCTGCCTGTTTATAAATATGGAACTATGAAACATCTACACCACACCTCTAACCAGTGGTAATTAATGTTAATATTACTTATACCATAATGTGAAGCATCCGGCAATAAGTTACTAGGGACTACAAGCCTTATAACATTACATGAATTACTGGGGACTATATGCCTATATACTTTATATAAGTTACTTAGGACTATATAACTATAACATTAGTTTATATCTCCCACCCAGCGAGGATATTAGAAATAATGAAATATGAGTACTTGTGATCGTAATTCAAAACTTGTGCACCAGCTGACTAACGTCTCAGGTTGACTCACTGTATTTCCTTAACTCACAGAAACAAACACCAAAGTCTCGGTGTGTTGTGGACGCCACTATAAAATAAGTCATAATATATCTAGATATGACAGAAGATACTCTTAGCGTCACTAGCCAGTGTTGCCTCTCTGTCTTAAGAGAAATAGAGGAAAAGTCTCAACTTTACTCGGGGGTCCAGCGGGACCTTCGCTAGCATCACTCCTTGGGGGCGTGAGGACGGCTGTTCTGGCCCTCTCGGCGGAGTCCTGAAGACCCCCAGTTGCCTCAGCACATAAGGAGATTGGCGAAGAAGGGTGGCCTATGGGATCCAATCGGCGGAGTTCCTGACGGTTCCGGGCTGCCCTTGCCAATACATGCTAGTAGTGTTTCGTAAGTAAAAGTATTTCGGTCTAAACAATCTAAATTTTTAATGGCCATCAATGTTGTTCCTCGTGCCAGCAGCCGAGCCCACGATCACTTGTTACCACTTACAGATTGATCATAATTTCATAATTGAAAGAAAATTAACTACTGCTACGCTTCAGGATTCACTTCCCTTAAGAATGACGTTGCATTAAGACACATAAAAATAACTACTTTGTATTATAATAATAAGCCACCTTTTATTGTCTGTTGTCACTCTTAGTTGTTAATGGCACCTGACACCTTAATAGTACAGCAGTCTGATATGATGAATTACCTGTAGGGGTCATAAATATGCCTGGCTCTACAGTGTATAGCATCATGACTTGTTTTATTAGTACATGGGATATTTCTCAATGTATGTGGATAAAATTAGGAACTTGTATTATATGAACTAATGAACAAATTCTCATCTTTCAGTTTTTGTAATATAAACAATGAGATTCCTTAGACTAGGTACAAGTAAAAAATAAAATATTTTCCTCTCCTTTGGTACGATTGTATATATCAATTGAATATTAAAACGCGTTATGTTATGACTCATAACATATCGTTGCTCATAAGTTATGAGCAACGATAGCTTACTGTTTCACGGACAATAATTTGACTAAAGATACAATAATTTAAAATAAGGGATTTTCAACAGTCTATTGATTACTGAACCGTGTATATCAAGTTATCTCAAGAACCTAGAGTATGGCGCCTCCCTCACTACTCTCTGAAACAGCTTCAGTAAGTAAGGCTGAAGTTCAGATGCTAACTGTCAAGAGTTCTGTGTAGTATTGTACATTAAGCTGTGGTTTGCACACACTGTCCTGTCAGGAGCCTTGAGTATCACGCACGTACTGTACACACATTAATTTTGTTTTGCTAACTATCAGTATGTAATTTCAACCTAACCTAATTATCAATGAGTTATTTAACCTAACCTAATATAACCTAAACTACTTATGCCAACCCAACATAACCTAAGAAATCGACCCAACAAAACTATCATGAAATAATTCAACCTAACCTAACCTAACCTAAGCTCATATTTGTCTCCGGCTGAATTATACCTGACCACCTTTATGTCGTCCCATTAGGAAGCTGATGAGTCTGTGTTATATTTGTTCCTCATTACAAATAGAGATAACTTTTTGGTTTTATTATTACAACTTAATATTAATTCGTATATTGTAAGATTTTGTATATTTCTTTTCAGCCCTTGCCTACTGCCATATGATGCTTAATTTATACTTTAAATAGGTTAGGTTAGGTTTGGTCAGGTCAGGTTACATTTTGTATGAAGATATTCATTTATTTGTACATTTATGATCTACAGGATCGTTTATGGCCGGTGAAAAGTTTCCCAAAAAGAGAAACACCTAGAATTTATCACTAATCGTCAATTATTCATATTTAGTGTAACATATAGTATATATTACGTGGAGTTCCGTTTATATTTGCTTGTTTTCATATTATTTTAGTCAATTATTTGTTGACATTTAGCCTTCAATAAGTAAATATTATTAAAAACAACACTGAAAACTCACAAGTGACTTTGTAACATAAAATTTGGTCAAGATGATAATACCAATACCACGTGCTGGTGAAGCTCCGAAAGAGTTTTCCGGGGGTATAGCTAACCTCTGGTCGGGGCTTGACCAGCACAAAAAAATAATAAATACAAATAAACTCTTTTATTTTTTACTTTGGTGACCTGTGGTGTAATGGTCAACATGCTCGCCTTCTGAGCGAGTCTTCCCGAGCAGAGTAGGACTGTCTTTTTTTTTGTTTACGTCATTTGTCTCTGTCGACCAAGCAGTAATTAGCGACCTGGATGTTAATCAATTAGTGGATTGTGTTCCGGGGTAATGGTTAGCCAGTGCAGTTGGCAAGTTGGTCGGTCTTCTCGGATTATTCCTTGACACTAGGTCATGCAACTCGTTAACTTAGGGTGTGGTAGTTGTGTTGACTATAGCTTCTACACCTTAAACAAATTCACGCCTTGGGCCGGCCCATCCTCGTACACGAGGGGCAACCATTATTATTACTTGATTAAATGTTATAAGTATATACTGCAGTTAGTCTATAGTATAAAAGACGAAGAACATCAAAATATATATATTTAGTTCCAGGGTTTATTTAGTTATTTATTACTTGCACTTATTACTGGTATTTGTTTTCCTCTCATCTGTATAGTTTAAATCTTTACTGTTTTTTTGAGTAACTTTAGATTTAATTCTTTTTCTCCGAAACTTACGTCTTTTACATTTTTTTCAGAATATATCATAATATCATATCACCCATGATGATTATCCTGTATGAAAAACGAAAAAAAACTAATAACACGTAGTTAATATTTGTTAATATTAGGTTAAGTTGGTTTAAGTTTTCTATTTCACAATTCATTAATACCTAATATGATGAAGTACATGATCACCGATGGCCATTCAGAAGCTTAAAATAATACATAGAAGTTATCGATATTAGTCAATTATCCCTGTTTAGTTTAAGCTTTTAAAATCATCAATCGTTTTTGTCAAATAGAGATAACTTTTTGGTTTTATTATTACAACTTAATATTAATTCGTATATTGTAAGATTTTGTATATTTCTTTTCAGCCCTTGCTTACTGCCATATGATGTTTAATTTATACTTTAAATAGGTTAGGTTAGGTTTGGTCAGGTCAGGTTACATTTTGTATGAAGATATTCATTTATTTGTACACCCTCCTACACTCATTTTCGTCTCCTAACTTCGTCTAACAGTAACGTATAAAAGTTTCTGACCTGAAATGTATCGCCAAACTCCTTTAAGTTTGTCCCTGTGAAAGTTTCTAGCCACGAGGAATAAGCTTCAGAATATATCACTTGTGGGGGTACTGGTGTAACATTAATCGGGCACTTTTTTTCTACGAGAGGCGTATAAATACTTCTGATCAGGGAAGTTATTATCAAATTTCACAGGCTTAGCGAAGTAGAAGTTTATGTACTGAAGAACTTTTGAACTTGTCAGGACGCAAGAGAGGGAGGTATGTGTGTGAGTGTGACTGTAATTTTCCTGTATGTATTTACGCATGTGCACTCATGTATATTTGAACACATGAGATTATGTAGTGTTACTCTATACACTCGGGCAATAACATCATCCAGTAAGAGCCTTCACTGAGACTCACTGTATGATAGACTTTGATCCACACACTGTATCAGCAAATGTATTTATATGTTGATCCTGGACGGCTACGAGCCACCAGCGACCCTAAATCATATGGCCATTAAAGGTGTAATTTGTACACAGTAAACAGTCTAGTAAACTTATTTGAATGGACACCAAGTTTACCGTAATCATTTGTTTGAAACCCATTGAGTAGATCAGTGCACTTACATGCCTCTGGATGGAGTGTGTGTGTTATATGTGTTTAACCCCATGTACCAGTGTTGAGTTTAATGGATCACTGTTCCTGGAATGTATTTTGTTTTTACTGTAAAGCTGAAGTTTGTTTCCATACGATCAGATATTTTATTTCCTTATTCTTGATCATTCCTTTGCCAAATAAGTACATTGCGTCATCTACATAAATTGTGAAAGCTTCTGTAAACACGTTTTTTTTAATATATTTGCCTGGGATAGTATTAGCGCCAAGTTGTTATTAATTTGTGTTGATCAGTACACTTTTAATATAAAAAATCCGCTGGTGCATTTATTATTTTCTTATGGCAAGGGTAAGGTACATATTTGTAACTTTGTGTATTATGTAGTTAACTATGTTTGAGACATTAGTGCTTTACACCATGAAGTAGGTACAGTACATCATAAAACTTAAGCTTTCAGAAATTAAAAAACAAAAATAAGACCTCCTTCCCTGCTGCCTTACACATACTGTGGCTCTAACTCTCCTGTCCGTTGTGATTTTCCACCCTGTCCGACCCTCCACTGTGTCAGCTGACGTGTTCAAACAAAAGAACGTCGGTTTCCGCAGTTACAGACATCAAAATCTAACCATCTATTATTCTTCATCACTTCAAACCTTATAGTTTTCAATTCAATTAGTTTCAATGATAAATTATAATTAAACCCTTTCTGCCAAGGAGTATAATTAAATTAAAAATATCGCAAAAGTTTCCAAACGAACACTGGCGCACAACCCTGGCGCCCACAACTTATAGCATCCACATCGATACCTTTTCCCGGGCTACCTACCTCTTCTCCCTAGCTTATATCCTCACCAGGCAGGAGTCCTCCTCTCCCTACTACACTAGGGTTGCCATATCTAAACATTAAAAAAAGAGGACGTTCCCGAAGACATCATGTGTTGCCGCCGCCTTCTCACCCCCCCTCCGCCTGCCACACACTTTGGCGCTATGTAACCTTGATGCAGCCGTGACCGTTTTATGCTCTGGAAAAGTACAACAAATCGTAAGCACTGGCTGTGGCACCAAGCGACAAACCCACAACAAAGACTAAGATCAAACACTGTCACTGCAGGTTAAAGACTGGCCAACCACCGGTCGCCGTCATAGTTGTCGACACGTAAATAATATAGCGAAAGTGGCTAGATTATGGCTGAAAATTGCTAAAATGCCTTAAATGCCAGACAAGAAAAACAAATGCTACAGTGTAAAAAAAGCCATAAGAAAAAAATGGTATACTTTCATTTCATTTATGGCTGTAATAGCACTAAATACAAAAAAAAATTATAATAATGCGCGTGGCTGAAGAACAAGGAAAAGCAGTACATGGCACTACATGCTAGCCCAAAAACTGCAAGCAGCTAAGTTGACAACACCGTACAGGCGTACACGTGACTTATCAGCTGACGAAAACTGAATGAGATCTCTACTGTTTCCACCTCCCCTCTCTCTCAGTCTCTCTCTCTCTCGTCATTACAGTTTCATATTTTTTTCCGTGGAGAAAATATTTGAAGCTGAAATTCCAGACTTTTGAAGAATTTTAAAAATTACTTCCGGATGAAGATTTCGAGACCTAAATGGAGGACATGTCCGGGAAAATACGGACGTATGGCAACCCTATCATAGCTGCTTCAGGATATTTGAAGCAGTGTGATACGTCAGTTTGTGTCTTTTACGTGTGCAGGGTTTTGGTCTCAAGTGTACATGGTATTGTTCCCAAATTTCATATAATAATGTCAGTTAGACTTCCTTTTGTTTTTGTTTTATTGATTTATACTTTTCATGTTGCAGAGTCATTTATGGAAAGAGTGACACTATTGGACAACCAGAATATATTTGTGGCGGCTCCAATGATTCTGATACAACTTCATGTTCTGATGGCTATTCTTACACCAGCACTCAGGGGTACAGTGAAGATGACACATACAATGTTACCTTCAGGTTAGTATTGATACCTTTATCTCATGTCTTGGGTTAAGCGGGATTTCAGTTAACTGTGTGTGTGTGTGTAAATATGTTAACTGAAATATATATATATATATATATATATATATATATATATATATATATATATATATATATATATATATATATATATATATATATATATATATATATATATATATATATATATACATACAGTATTTCATGTAAATCCACAATGAAAACGTGGATAAGATAAATCTTGATAAAATCACACGGGAAAATGGGAACAACGGAGCACCTTAGCTTTCGTCTTTATTCAAGACATCTTCAGAGGCAACTGAATTACAAGGACCGAGAGAGGCTCAGGGGATGTGGAGATATCCATCTCCCAAGCAAAGTTATACCCAATGATGATACAGGCAGCAATCACGTCCCTTTTCCGCGACTCTTTCCCATAGACATATGAGAGGTCGGTGGGCAGGGAGTCCAGGAGGGTAGCTGCTTCCTGAGCTTCTCTCTGTTTGTGGCGAATTTGGGTCCTAAGCTGTAAAAGTGTTCGAGGAACAACGTAGTTAGATGTGGCTTTGTTGCAGCCAGTCTTGGCAAGGCCATCTGCTACCTCTTTCCCCAAGATACCGACATGACTGGGTATCCATAGGAATGTCACAGTATGGCCTGCATCCTGAAGTGTGGATGTTAACCCTCGTATTCGGAGGATGAGGTCCTCATTCTCCCCTGATCCAAATGCAATCCTGTTGAGAGCAGACCTGGAATCGCAGCAGACAAGCAAGGGGCAGAAACCATCGGCTTCTTCCTCAGCGAGAAGGGCAGCAAGGAGGGCTATCAGTTCAGCCTGAGTGGAGGATGCCCCGTCAGAAACTCTTAAGAGAAAGTTTGATAGGCTCAGGGGCATCGGGACGGGAGTTGTGGACACCATCCCTGGCCCTACCTGTAACGAGGTCAACAGAGCCATCAGTGTAAAGGACGACCTTACCTGGGGACCAGTAGGCGATCCTGGATAGGTGGCATTTGCAGAGGATAACAGGGTTCACCTGGGATTTCGGGAGCAGTCCACCGAGGGCAATTACTTCAGGTTGAAAATACAGCCAGGGAGAAGGAGACGAACCAACAGTAGGGTGACAACAATATCAGGCAGGAGGTCGTGCTCCTGAAGGGCTCGGATGAGTGACCCTCGCCACTGTCTTCTAGATGGAGGTCAGCCTCGGACTGCAGGAGTCAAGTTGGCTTAGACATAGTTGCCCCGAGGATCCCGTAGAATGTAAACGGTAGTTTTTAGGTAAAACTCCTGGACACGATCCTGTAAGGGGGAAAGACCAAGTTTGGTATATAAAGGAGTAGAGCGTGTCCACTGAGGAGCCCCAAGGATGATACGAGCAGCTTTCCTCTGGATAACTCAAGACAGTTGACAGCAGTCCTACTAATGTTGATGAGGGCAGGAGCGGAGTAGTCGACACAGGAACTGACAAAGGACTTGTACATGGTGCGAAGTACAGGGATGGTGGCACCAGGGGAACCCCTGCACATGGTAGAGAGGGGAGCGAGACGCCGAAAGCATGTCTCGAAGATAGTGGACTTCAGGGATCTGCCGTGTGCGAGTTACATACCTACCCAGGTATTTTGTCTCGATAACCCAGTCCAAGGGCGTTCCTTATAAGAGGGGGGGGGGTATAACATGACCATGCCACATGGCTTTTGTTTTCGCAGTTGAAAGAAGGAAACCAAGTGAATCACACACTCTGGAGACCAGATCAAGGTAGTCGGGCTTGGAGGAAGACATAGTTGGCATATCCTGAGTGTACAATTTCTGTCGGCTACGGGAGATGCAATGGAGTGCTTGAGTGTTAAACAAGGTGGGACTCGGGAATCCACCTTGAGGGGTGCCGAGGTTCATTTCTTGAACAGGAGATATAGAGCCTTCAACGCGAACCTGGGCCTGACGTCCAGTGAGGTAATAGGCGATCCATCGAAGAAGTCTCCCTTTAACCGCGCAGGTTCAGCTAAAATGAGGGCAGGCTGAGCCGCATCAAAAGCTCCCTTGATATCAAGGAAGACGGAGATGCGGGCAGTCTGATTGCAATAAAAGGAAGCAATGGAGTGTGCTGTGCTGCGATGTTGAATGAAACCATTGAGGGAGTTGTGGAAGCCGCCTATGGTGTGAAGAAGGCGACGATGGAGTATCCTCTCCATCATCTTGCAAACACAGGAGGTAAGACTAATGGGTCGATATTTCCCAGGATCTCCCGGCTTAGGGATGGGGATAATAGTGGCATTTTTCCAGTTGGAGGGGAGAACCCCATGTTCATAAGATATATTGTAGAGAGCAAGCAAGGGGCCGTTAGGAATATTAGTACAGGCGTTGAGGACGGAGTAGGTTATCTGATCATCCCCAGGAGAGGTGTCTTTTCTAGAGCGACGAGCACTGTCAAGCTCGAACTGTGTGATGGGATGATCAGTGGGGGCAGGGGAGGTAAGAGCAGCACGAACAACAGGCTCAGACGCATCGATGCGGGCCTGCACTGCCTCCTGCATTGGATCTGGAAGTGCCTCTGGGGAGGAAGCTCGTGCCCAGTCCTCCATTAAAGAGCAGGCAAGGGAGGCGGGATCAGGGTGGGGAGGAGGCCTCCGTCGAGTACCCCGTATAGCATTAATCCGATTCCATACATAAGAGGGTGACGACTGGAACGATAGAGACCCCGTGAAGGATAGCCAGTCCGCCTCACGTATCCGACGGCGCTCCTGAGCTGCAAAGGAGCACCAATTTTTGAAGTCTTCCCAGTCCTCTGGAGACCGAGACCTCCGTATGGCAGAGTGGAGATCACGGGTTACCTGCCGGAGATGTCTCATGGCAGGGATACGATACCAGTAGTTGGAGGCACTTCTGGGGTGACGGGGAGGGCGTGGAGGGGTAGCGCGATTGACAGAGTCATATACGGCATCAACAAAATCAGCGCTGTAAGAGTCAAGGGACTGAGGGACAACATAGGAATCCGCCCAGGTAGAAAGGTATTGGGTAAAGGAAGGAACAGCATCTTGTGTGAGACGAAGGCGAGGGGATCGATAAGGAGCTGATGTCGGGGCAGAGAAGGAGAGCCTGAGATGGGTAGTAACGGCAAGATGGTCACTATACAGAGCAGGCTCGGTGCAGACGGTAGGATGAAAGGAAGTATGACCGTTCAATAGTAAGCCAACATCAAGGAAACTATGGGGGAGGCGAGTAGGATCGTCAGGACAAAGAAAGCGAACATCATCATCCCCATTAAGAAACTGAGAGAGATGTGATCCATTAAGGGTACATGGAGTGGGATGATCCGGAGTAAGAGTGGGATGGCGGGCATTAAAGTCGCCAAGAACAATAGTGGGAACCCCATCATGGAGGTCGTGAAGAACCTGGGGGTCCAGAGAATTACTCTTGAAATGAACATTGACTACACGAAGGGTCCGGTCACCAAGAGTAAGGGAGACAGAAAGGAATTCAGACGGGGGTCCATGTGAGTCAGGTGAAGGGAGACGAACAGATGGAATGGTGTTACGCACAAGGGTGAGGAGGCCACGAGCCTGCCCACGGTACCGAGGCAGGGTGTAAACAGAATAGCCAGAGAGGCGGAGTGGAGTAACATCGTCTGTGATGGTTTCCTGAAGTAGAGCAACATCTACTTGATGGGAGAGCACAAACTGGGCGAGGTCTGTCCGGCGACGTCTAAGTCCCTGGATGTTCCATTGTAAGAAGAGGAGGGAACGGCCTCCGGTGTGAGATGAGTCGGAGGGGCTAGACAGGGCTCCAGAGGAGGTACCAAATTCTGTTGAGAGAAATGGAGAGGGAGGAGTGGGAGAGCGAGGGATGGATCCTCCATCTCGGGAGATGGAAGGAGGCGGGTCATCAGGGCTTGCAAAGCGCGCCCCTGTTGGGTCAGGGTGTCCAGAATGAGTTGTTGTTGCTTCTGCAATGTCGCAATTGTTTTCACAAACAAGTCGAGTTGGGTTGAGAGAAGGTTGATTTGCTTGGAGTGGCGATCCAGACGGAGAGTGATTGTTTCCATAGAACCAACTTGGTGTACCTGTGCATGAGCTGGAGGTGGCGGCGAGGATTGCCGAGGGCCCGACTGGGCATGTGGTGGTGGTAGCGACGGAGAGGGACGGTGAGGGTTCAGTTGAGTAAGAGGTGGTGGTGCTGGTGAGAGACAGCGGGGGTCCGGGTGGGCAGGAGATGGTGGTGACTGTGTGGCAGGGCCGGCAACGACCTTGTTCCAAGAACGGTAGGGAGAGGGAGGGAGGGGAGAAAGGATGGGTGGTAGGGGTGATGGAGGGGGTGGTAGAGGAGAGGAGATCAATGGGAAATCCTTGGTGGATGGAAGAGGCGGTGGTGGATAGGATTGAGGTTTGGTTGACAGGGGCTTCGTCAGAGACGAGGGCGGTGGTACAAGGTAAGTTTTCCCCGGGCGAGTGCCAGGACGCTGTGGGCAATTGGCATTCCAGGCGTGGTGACTGCCATGGCAATTGACGCACCGTGGAATAACTGGGATTTTGTTCTGAATTTTCGATTTGCATTCCAATGTGTCGTGAGGACCTGCACAGAAACCGCAGGCGACCATCCTCGTGCACTCCCAGGTGCGGTGTTTCCACGATTGGCAACGACCACAGATTTTCGGGGTTCCGATAAATCGGTCGAGAGGACAGTTGTGAATTGGTCCTACATTCACCTTCGGGGGGAGGGGGCCCACCCACCAGCCGATGAGTTCGTTGGATGGATGTTTGGAGACCGGGTTGATGCGGCGCTCCATGTCCAGTAGTTGTGGGAGAAGAGGGCGAAGATCGTCGATAGGGATCTCCCAGGGTACGTGGCGAACCATTACCTTGGTACGACGAGTTTCTGGGGTGATGATGGTGAACTTCAGCATCACCTCCCCCTGGGGAGCAGGAAAGCCCACCTGAGTGAGCAGGTGTACCGTCTCGTCCATTTGTGTGGTGACTATCACGGCTGTGGGACCTCGGCGGAGGCGAAGTGTTGAGTCCTGAAGTGGAGAGCAGTGACGGAAGAACCAGGTCGTCCGTGTGCTCAGAGGCAAGTCCCGAGGGAAGGCGAGACGACGAAGGCGCGACGGTGCAGGGAGACAAAGGGAATCCCCTATGTCCATCGTCGGCGGAGGGTCGGTCATTGAGCCACATGTAGGCTCACTTGGGGACCCTGATGACAGGAGTCCACCCTCTACAGCCCCAGAAGGGGTGCAAGGGGGAGCCGTGGCCCCTGCTGGAGACCCTGACTTCTGAGGTTTCTGCTTCTTCTTTGACGTGTCTTCAAGAAGAAAGTCGTCAGCATCACTGTCACCTACTGCCGCCGTTTCCAACGAACGGGAGCGTTTAACGGCGGGCATAGGACACGTTGGCAACACTGCAGTCAGGTGGAGTGGTAATGACGTCACACTATCACACTGCGCATGCGCAAACTTGAAAACTTTGCTCAGAGGGATCGGGTGGTAGGACCAGATGTTTTATCCCCAAAAAATGACAAAGTCCAAAAGTAACAAAAAAATATATGCCACTGTGCTGATAACTGGGTCTTACTGTAGTTGTCTACACAGGCTGGGATTGGTAGACTCTCTGAATTCGTCAGAAATACGAATTTTAAGGAGCAGTCTCTTACAGCCTTTGTTGACACTACGCACGCATGCGCGTTTCTCCGGCTGAACATCTTCATTCCCTTAGCTGCAGTCTTCTTCCCCCACTGTGTGTGTGACTTTATGTGCCCATGCATACTTTTCTGTAGATCGGATCTTTCTCAGTATTGGCTGATTGCTCTTTAGAAAGGTATAGAAGTCACTGCAAGGTGTTTCTCGGAAATTGTACTGTACGGTCAGAATGCCTTTCATTGTTTCAACACTCAATTTCTTCCTTTCCTTTGTCCATTGACTTTGCATCAGTGAAAAAAACTCTTTCTACATTTGCATTGTGACATGATATAGCAAAGAAGAATTGTGCAATTCTTAGCAATTCTGAGTGGCATTCAATGTTCTTTGATTTTTCAAAGTGTCTGGTCCACTTTTTATGTGTTGGCAGATTACTAAATTCTTCATCACTCTTGTAATTTTCCACAAACTGCTTCAGGTTACTAACTTGGTCAAAACACTTCACATCATCAACTTCTACCCCCTTATCAATCAAATATTTGACAGCTAAGTTGACAACACCTACAGGCGTACAAGTGACTTATCAGCTGACGAAAACTGAACAAGATCTCTACTGTTTCCACCTCCCCTCTCTCACAGTCTCTCTCTCTCTCTCGTCATTACAGTTTCATGTTTCTTTCCGTGGAGAAAATGATGGAAGCTGAAATTCCGGACTTTTGAAGAATTTTAAAAATTCCTTCCGGATGAAGATTTCGAAACCTAAATGGAGGACATGTCCGGGAAAATACGGACGTATGGCAACCCTAGTCTCAGTGCGGTTATTCGGGCGACCAGACCACACACATGCCGCCGGCCGCCCAGCACCTGCAGGGAGAGCTATAAGGGAGAGAGGCAGTGAAACTCACTCTCAGGACTGTACAACACCCCCGGGGAGAGAGGTAGAGTTTTAACCCTCACCCAGTAATTACAATTAACATGTATGCTTTAGAGAAACATTCTGTGTAGGACAGTGAGTGAGAGTTAGAATAAAGAACTATATTGTATTTTAATGATGGTGCTATATTGACGTTACCATTTGTTGAGCCTTAGGACAAAAAAAAAAAAAGATTTATTCTTACTAATCTTACGTAATTCAGAACAATGATTAGTAAATTAATAGTTGCCATTGAAATCACTGTACCGACATGTTTGATTGATTGATTGAAATAGACATGTCGTAATGGTCGCACAGTTAATTATTGGTATTTGGTAATTCTTAGGAACTTATGAGTATATGTCATAATAATTTTCAATGGGATCAAAATAAGGTTTCACAAATATTTTAATATTCAGGCGGTAGATATCTTTTAAGAGGTCTGGGGTTGAGAGGAGTGCATGGTGGTGGTCTCAGTGGGTCTGGGTATCACAAGTTGTACGTCTGTTTGGTCCGGAATTTTAATTTATAATCATGGTAATGTAAATCCATTGGTAGTTAGTACGTACAGTATATACCCATACTAGTTGGTAAATATTTCCGCTATTTTTTTTTTAATAACACTAAGCCTCCAGCCATCCATTAACTTGAAAATAGTCATAGTTGTTTATACACGACCAAAAGAATATCCTATTTCAAGTTTAGCCACTCAAGTGCTACCTGGGCGGGCAAGTCCTTAGATGATTCATAATGTTAAAATTGCGAAGGATCTTGATCGCAACTTTTAAAAATCTCGATCTCGGGAAAAAAATAGATTTCTTGCTCAAGTAAAGTATGAGGAGTCACCCAGACCTTAGCCTAATTCTCTGGTAACACATAAGTAAACACACTAGAGCTATAGCCACAGTCAGGTAATAAAAATACTCTTTTTTGGGGTTACATATAATATAAAATTGATAACGATTAGGTAAAAAAATGTTACTCTCATATTTTAAGTAAATTTACTTTTTCTACTCCTTTAGGATCAAATATATATAAACATTCAAAGCCCGGAATAGAGGCAACCAACTGTCACCTTGTCACTCTGAGATATCTGTTTTCAAATAGGGATTCAATTTTTGTTTTGTAAAGAAAAATACTTATACGTTATTTAGTATTTCCTGATGAGCCCTTTAGTTTTAGGTTACATTAAAACATATATAGAAAACAATTTGAGGATTATATTTGATATATTCTAATAGAACTTTATCTTTGTATATTAATCTTGGTAACACGTACAGATGTTTCATGGTAGTGATAATTTTAGTCTAAGTAAAATATCACGTGAAACAGCATCTATTAAGCGATTACTCCACAACACAGTTTTATCTCTACACGGTCATTATTCCTTTATCAAACTGGTGTTTTATTATGGGTACGGGTTTACTCCACCCACTAGTTAACGAGGGCATAATAAGGTTAAAAACCTATAGCAGCTCGCCTGATGCTCAGTACATTCCGTGTTGTTGTAGCTAATGGTAATAATTTAACAAGATAAAGTCACTTAAGTCCGATGACCTGAATTAATCCAAATTTAAGTGTATTTCAAATGGGAAATAATATCAGGCATCCATAACCATGGAAATTAGAAGCTGTTTTGATTAGTAGTCCAGACCAGGTGTGTCCGTCACTGATGGCCTTATAGGTGATGGGAGGTTCGCCCACATACACATCAGTCAAAATGAAACTCACTGCGTGTACCGGATAGTTCCTCTACATAATGATTTTTTTAAGTATGTGTTAGTATTCGCGAAGTTAGTCTCATCATGTATACTTCCCATCTGTATTATTTTGAACTGGTTTATAGCCTGTGTCGGTGTCTACACTATCACTCTACTTCTCTACCAGAGCTTCTCAACTGGGGAACCACAAAGTATTTTCTAGAGGGTCGACGGATTGAAAACATAGATGGTCTTGGAGATGCCACGCGTTATAAAACAATTACTAAATAATTCTTCTTAATAAAGTTGATACAATTCTGAGAGAGTATTTCACTTCCTCATTTACCGACTTATTAAATTACTGTATGGTTATAATGGAATCATTTTATTGATAAAGTATATATATTCTTCATTGCTCTGCTTATTGTATTAGTATAAGAATAAATAAGTGACAAAGATATACAAGAGGAGTGAATTATTCATTATAAAATAGCTTTTATACATTAACCAATACTGTATATTAAGTGAAGTGAAGCTGTAATATATAAGCACCTTACAAACTGTATATAACAGAGACACCGTGACCTTACGGGGGGACTGACCATCAGGTTCTGCTGGTTCTGGGTACAAGTCAACAAATTTTCCGATGTCTCTTTGTTTAAGTTAAATTTCCCCCAAAAAATAATAGTTTAACAAATCTCTTTTAACTTAAACAATCCAACATTTCGGGTTTAATTATAAATCAGATCATAATATCAGTGTTTACATATACACAAGAGTTGAGGCGTTTTCTTGTGTTGATGACAGCAGCACAATCTCGGGTGCCAGTGACGTCGGCCTATGGTAAATTCGGTCAAGTAACCTCGGCCCATATCCAGTGATAACCTCGGCCCACATCCAGTGAAAACCTCGGGTCACATCTAGTGGTAACCTCGGCCCACATTCAGTGGTGACCTCGGCCCATTTTAGTGATTTCGTCCCATCATAATATTAGCCGAGATCACCATCAATAATTTTCTTTTGTAATAGTTAAGCCATATGAAAAGTACCCAATGGTTAGGTTAGGTTAGGTTAGGTTAGGTTAGGTTAGGTTAGGTTAGGTTAGGTTAGGTAAAACGTTTAAAAGTAGTGAAATTAAAGATAAAGATCAAGTACACACGCACACTAATTGATCACCATGGAGTGGTATAAGGAGCTCTGGTGCACCTGAAAGGGGTGACATAACGAGGCTATTGTAAGGCTGGCAGATAAGGTCAAATATTATACCTTTCTATTTACATGTATAAGAAACTATGATGAAAATATTTGCCTAGATAACGGTGGACATCCCTCAAGTGCCAAAAAACAAATATTACAATTCTTAGAGAGTGACATCCCGATCACCCATGAAACTCTTACATCACGAATATACATAAATTTATTGAAACAAACTCGTTGGTTTTTGACATACTTTGATGAAATTTATTAATACATAGAGAACTTTATACATACGGTACGGATACGTGAATAAAAACATGCATGTAAAGGTAATCATATACATACCTGCCTACTGAGATACTGTACTGATCCTAGGAGCTTTTATACTCGACATTTCAGATTTTTCTTGTTGTTATATAAAGACCAACGGCGTGTGTATTCGGGAAGTATTGTAACAGGTAAAAAATATATA
>NW_024746605.1:0-28961 GCF_018991925.1 Homarus americanus | reverse complement strand
GGGTTGTGTGTGGCTGGGGTTGTGTGTGGTTGGGTTCTGTCGTTACTATTTGTATTTTTAGAAGAAGTATTATATTTGTGTCTCGTCTCGATGTTATTGACAGGAAGAGTCGATGATTTTGTCACTGCCATTATAGTGTGGGAGAGAGTGATTAAAATTGTGGTAATTATGATATGACTAATAATGGTAATGATGATTATAATTTGGGTTGTAATCATAGTGACATGGGTGTGGAAGGGGGTGTAGGGGTGAGAGAGGGGTGTGGGAGGGTAGAGAGAGAGAGGAATGTAGTGGGGTGAGAAACACTAACAACACGGGGAGAAATATGTCACAGAAAGGCACCCCGGTTTCTCCCCAGCAGCTGCGGCTGGGAGTGATAAGAAGAGGGACTACAGGCGGCATGGGAGACAGACTGGAGGGAGAAGGGTGGAGTGGATGGGGGAGTCCGAGGTGTGTCTAGGAAAAGGGAGATGGAAGAGGGGCTATGTTTTGGAAGGAAGGGGTGATTAGAGACTAAAAGCAATAATATAACAATGATGATAGCCATAATAATAATAATAATAATAATAATAATAATAATAATAATAATAATAATAATACAAAGAGTAGAACTAGACACTGAGACAACTTCTTTTAAGATAGACAGAGGAGATATGTTAAATGAGACAGAGGGAGGGTGGGTGGGTGGATGAGGCAGATGTCTCCTAGACGCTTGTAAAGCATATACTGAGAATCCTGGCGGGCACATCAGCTTATTAATAGCTTTAATGTTCTAACTTTAACAAGGTAATGAAATCATTCCTATGCTGCCACTGTGACACCGAGAGATAGACAGAGATAATAAAAAAAAGAAACATTCCGAGGTCATTAAATGCTTATTAGAGAGAGAGAGACAGAGAGAGAGAGAGACAGAGAGAGAGAGAGACAGAGAGAACTTCTTGCTCACTGTATTATTTCAGATGTGTATCAGGCTTTATCTGTCAGGATGTAAATATTGAACATTCTGAAGTCGAGTCTTGAGCTTCAGGATCTCCTTGCCGTGTCTCGCATACACACCGACAAAAACCTCAGCATTATTAACAAGCCAACGAGAGTTTCTGCCGCGTGGCTGGACAAGAATTACATGGTTATGAGACAATCCCGGTGATGTAGCACGAATTAGCAGACGGGTCAAAAATGGCTTCATCAGAATATATGTAGTTTGTGAACTTGGCAATACGTGGATTGTTATTAGCGTGGGAAAGGTTTGGAGTGATCTGGTTCGTTAGGTTAGGTTTTGTTAGGTTGTGTGGTGGTTAGTTTTTATCATGGTTACCAGGTGAAGGAAGAATCTTTTTCATACCTGTGATTATAAGAGACACAAACACCAACGATTGATTAATAACACAGATCTTCTTAGCTACAAGTGAGGTGACGTGTGATGGATAGTGTAGTTAGTGATACGCAGTGTAGTGTGTGTGTCCCCAACAAAGAGGTGTAGGGTTGTGGGCGCCTGGGGACTGCTCTACACTCAGCTGGGCGGTGTTGTGACAAATAGCTTCATTACCATCCAGGTTTGGAGCGGTGTTGATCCTTGTCTCGCTTCAAACCAATCAAAACGAAATAGACTTTTTACTTTTAACTTATGGCGGCGTTAGTTTTACCTCCTCGGTACAGTTTTGTTATGGTGAATCAACACGTTTATAGTATGCACATGAGGAGACTGTTGTTAAGTATAAAGTTATATTAACCTGTTTGTTTAAAGAGAGTGCTATTATATTTACTTCGTCTATTATATTCGTAGTTTTCAAGCTGGAATGAAGTAAAAGTTTATCAGATGAAATGGAAAGCTTTTCACCTCCCACTTTGTTGAGTCCGTCTAGACACAGATCGGAAATCCGGGTCCAAGGTCCATCCTATTTTAGCGAGGTGATTCATAAGAGTGAGCAGAGGTGAGGTGGTGGTCAGGCGTCAGGAGCTGACCCCCCAAACCTTGAGCAGCGTCTCCGGGTTGATATTGGTGGTTATCTGGCTGTGTTACCATAAGCGTCTCTTTAATGATAGCTTCGTACTAAAGAAGATCCACCCGGACTCCCACCCACCCAGTTTGTCACCCGACCCTCGCGAGTCCTAGATAAAAACTTGACGGACTTGAAGAACGACTGGCGCTGACGCGAAAGTTGAGTCAGTTGACAGCGGCAGCCCGTCCAGGACGCTGTCAAACCGGACGTCGCCTCGGTGTCAGGTGACCACCACCGCCCAACACATCCCAGACGAGGTGCTCGGGGCCACCTGGGTCTGGAGCGGTGGTCTAGGTGGTGATTCAGGTGGTGAGAGAGGGAGGGTGGTGGGGGGTGGGGTGGGGAGAAGGTGAGACGGTCAGGGGAGGTAAATCCAGGAATATGCTTCGAGTAGTAGTCTGGAAGGGTAATCAAAGTCAAGGCAGAGAGGCTGAGAGGGTTGTTGAATGTTGCGCCAGTCGAGAGGGAGTGAGTCTCTTGAGTGAGTGTGATTGAGAGTAAGTGAGTGAGTTGAGGGTTCGTAGGTACACAGATTTGAAATGGCAACAAGGATGGCTGAAAATTATAGTGTAGATGAGGGGTGTAGCCTAAGCGAGGGAGGGTAGGGGAGGAGCGGTGACGAGGGGTAGGGGGTGTGCCAGGTAGAACCCTTACCGGAGCTGGAACGGTAGGACCAGGTAGAGTAATCAATTCAATGGTGTTTTGGGATACCATTGGCCTAGAAGTAATGGGTGTTGTGGGAACCGAGGTGTGTGTGTGTATGTTTGTATGCGTGTGGGTGTGTGTGTAGAGGTGAGAGAGGTCGAAGTAGGCTTAGGAGAGTGATGATTCAGGAGTTGTGATGACTGTTTGATAGTCATGTATTTGGGTGGCGGCACAGGGCTGGTGTAGAGGAGGTAATGACCGTCTGAGGAGGCTTCTGAGGCGGTGGTAGAGGAGGGGTGGTAGTGGTGGGGTGTGGTAGTGGAGGGGTGTGGTAGTGGAGGGTGGTAGAGGTGGTAGGGGTGGGTTAGGGGTGGGGTGGTAGTGGAGGGGTGGTGGAGGGGTGGTAGAGGAGGGGGTGGGTGGAGGGGTGGTAGGAGAGGGTGGTAGAGGTGGGGTGGTGAGGGTGGTAGTGGGAGGTGGTAGTGGAGGTGGTGGAGGGGTGTAGTAGAGAGGGGTGGTAGTGGAGGGGTGGTAGTGGGGTGGTAGTGGAGGGGTGGTAGTGGGTGGTAGTGGGGGGTGGTAGTGGAGGGGTGGTAGAGGAGGGGTGGTAGTGGAGGGGTGGTAGTGGTGGTGTGAAGGATTCGAGGTTTATCTGACGTGTGGGTTGAGTGATGATGATAGAAGTATATTGGTATTATTGTCGTGGTGATGATTAAGGGATTAGTTAAGGATTAGTGAGTGGTGGATTAGCGTACCTTGAACCCACTCGTAGCAGCACGACGGAGACTTAAACACGACCTAACAAGCCTGGTCGTTTCACTTGCTCTTTAAAGGGTTATTATAAACGACTTTGGACAGTATCTTGGACGAAATTCAATCCGGTGAGAGATCAGGTGTCGGTGTGGAAGGTCGGAGCAGGTAAGATAAGGCACTCGGGGAGGTCAGAGGGCCTCATGATGGTATACTAATTAGCCAACGATATAAACATAGACTCATTAAAGGGGAACCTATATAGCATGTCACCTGGCTGTAGGAGGAGGGGGTATCGTAAGTAGATATCGATGGTGACGATAGTTGAGAGAGTTGGCAAGGTAGGCAGGTGTTCTCAGGTGTGGTAATGAAGTGCCTAATTAGGTATACCTGCTTGATAAGGTGGCCACAGTCTAGGAGGAAAGACTCACTTGAGGTGACACCACAAGTAACGAGACTCCTGGCAGGTACTTAGTTTACCTGGGAGGAGGTACTGAAGGACCCTACGAGGTGCTAGTACTGATCAACCTGACGGTGCAGATACTAGGTGACGGGAAGATTCAGGTGAAGGAAGGTGGCGGTAGGTGAAGTTTCAGGTGATGGGACGGGGGGTATAAAAATTTGGGGGGTTACTACAGGTGATTTTTGGAGAGTTATAGCAGGAAGGAAGAGTGACAGCAGGAAGGGAGAGTGACAGCAGGAAGGGAGAGTGACAGCAGGAAGGGAGAGTGACAGCAGGAAGGAAGAGTGACAGCAGGGAGGGAGAGTGACAACAGGGAGGGAGGGAGAGTGACAGCAGGATCGACTGTGGCTTAGATCGAGTTTTTTGAAATATTATCTCAAGTTGACTAAGAGAATGTTTCTTCCCACGGTGACGGGTTTCACTCTCTTGACGTCGTCTGTTGCTTTGTCTGTCTGCCTGTCTGTCTGTCTCTCTGTCTTATGTATGGGGGAGGAAGGAGAGGGTGGAGGAGATGAGGATGGGAGGAAGGAGGAGGAGGAAAATAGTGAGTGTTTGGGGGAGGAAGGAGACTCAAAAACCATCATCAGCTTGAGTGTTGGAGAAGGAGGGTAGTGAGGGAGAGAGGTTTGAGGGAAGGGAGGGAGGTGAGATGAAGGGCTATGGTGACTGAGGGGGGGGGATAAGGTAGAGGAGGGGGGTGAGGTAGGGAGAGGAAATGGGTAGGTAAAACATTAATTACTTGGTGACAGGTGGGTGATGGCTTGGTCACTCTCTCTCTCTCTCTCTTTCTCACCACAAGACATGACGGGGGAGGGAGACTAGGGAGAGAGATGGACACACAAAGGGAGGAGATAAACAAGGAGAGGAGGAGGGGGAGGAAGAAAGATGGGAGAGAATGAGGTGAATAATAATACTATTAAAGAGAAGGAGACGAACAAGAAGATAGAGGAGGAAAATAAAGTGGGGGAGGAAGGAAGGAGAGGAGAATATTAAATGAAGGAGGAGGAGGAGAGGCAGATGGGGATAATAAAAGAAGATATAGAGAGACAGAGAATCAAAGTCAAGTCATAGAACAGTTTGTGTTGTTTTGCTGTTGTTTTTGTTGTTGTTATTGTTGTTGTTCTTGTTTTGTTGTTTTTGTTGTTGTTATTGTTGTTGTTGCTGTTTTGTTGTTTTTGTTGTTGTTATTGTTGTTGTTGCTGTTGGATGTATTGGCCATCGAGAAATATCATCTATGAAACCTGATCCAAAAGTCATTACTGTAACTGACAGGTGTCGGGAATGTTGACACTTTGTAATATCCGCCAATCAAATCACATATTAGAGGAGGCCTTAGGCAAGAATCTGAGTTTTGATTGGCTGGAGCGTGAACTTTGCCGATAAGTGAGTAATTATCTTTGGGATTTTTTTTGATTTTTTATAACAACGATTATCTTGTTATTAGGGCCGTGATGCGTGTTTGTTTTTGTTTGTTTAATTTTGTACAGAAATCTTGTAAAAGTTTCTTGAAATGTCACATAGAGAGAGAGAGAGAGACTGGGAGATTTAGAGAGAGAGAGAGAGAGAGAGAGACTGGGAGATTTAAAGAGAGAGATTTAGATAGAAAGTGAGAGAGAGGGAGAGAGCGAGCACACACGGTTACACATAAACCAGGCAGTAAGGGAAGGAAGGTTTACAAAGTCAATATGTTGGAATGAGTGTGTTAAACTGGAGTGTGTGGGTCCCAGCATGAGTCTTGCCGAGGTAGTGGTGGTGATGGTGGTGGTGGTGGTAGTGGTGGTGATGGTGATGGTGGTGGTGGTGATGGTGGTGGTGGTGATGGTGATGGTGGTGGTGGTGGTGCTGGTGGTGATGGTGGTGGTGGTGGTGATGGTGATGGTGGTGGGTGGTGCTGGTGGTGATGGTGGTGGTGATGGTGATGGTGGTGGTGGTGGTGGTGGTGGTGGTGGTGGTGGTGATGGTGATGTGGTGATGGTGGTGGTGGTGGTGGTGGTGCTGGTGGTGATGATGCTGGTGGTGGTGGTGGTGGTGATGGTGTGGTGGTGTGTGGTGGTGGTGGGTGATGTGTGTGGTGGTGTGGTTGTGGTGGTGGTGGGTGGTGGTGATGTGCTGGTGGTGGTGGTGGTGGTGGTGGGGTGGGTGGGTGGTGGTGGTGATGGTGATGGTGGTGGTGGTGGTGGTGGTGGTGGTGGTGGTGGTGATGATGCTGGTGGTGGTGTGGTGGTGTGGTGGTGGTGATGGTGGTGGTGGTGGTGGTGGTGGTGATGTATGGTGGTGGTGCTGGTGGTGATGGTGCTGGTGGTGGTGGTGGTGATGGTGCTGGTGGTGGTGGTGGTGGTGATGGTGGTGGTGGTGGTGCTGGTGGTGATGGTGCTGGTGGTGGTGATGGTGGTGATGGTGGTGGTGGTGTAGGTAACGTTATAGTTTCTGTATATTTTATTTCTATGCCATATATCAACTCTATGTAACGTGGCAACACATTAATATCACATTAGGAATCAAACTATTTTTTTCACATTAGAGGGAAGGTGAAGCTTAGTCCCAACTTATTTATTTATTTATTCATGGAGGGATTAGTAACAAATTCATTTTCATCACCATTATGAGTTTTTTTTACAGTACATTAGCATTAAATTAGTTGAGGCTAGTTTTGGGTATTTAGAAATAAACCAAAATAGCTGACGTGAGGAAACATTAGAGGGGGGCTATTAGGAGCGAGGTAATCAAGGAGAGGGGTTTATTATGGCTGTAGGGGACCAGCTGTGAGTGTTGACCTCTGTGAGAGGGACCAGCTGTGTAGTGATCCCCAAGGGAGGGACCAGCTGTAGTGATGATCCTGGGCTGTGAGAGGACCAGCTGTGTAGTGATGATCCCTGGGCTGTGAGAGGACCAGCTGTGTGATGACCCCTGGGCTGTGAGAGGGACCAGCTGTGTAGTAATGACCCCTGGGCTGTGAGAGGGACCAGCTGTGTAGTGATGATCCCTGGGCTGTGAGAGGGACCAGCTGTGTAGTGATGATCCCTGGGCTGTGAGAGGGACCAGCTGTGAATTATGACCAACAAAAATCCAAACAAAACCGGATATGATCACTTGACTCAGCTTGGCAGTGTGAGTTTAAAATAAAAGAGGTAAAGAAACTCTATAAAGGCTCTCGAGAGGTTTTTGGCGTAGAGGAACTGGAGTGTTTACTGGAGGTGGTGGAGGACGAGATGGTGGTGGAGTGGTCCCAGAGATATTGGGTATTGACTGAGGATCCTTGAAGACATTGCGGTCTTACAAAGAACTTGAAAAGAAAGTGGGTGCTGGAGTGGACTCAGGGGAAAGCCGACGGCTGGTTCACTTCCGAAAACTTTGTGCAGTTGGGGGGATTGAGGGTAAAGACAGGGAGGTGTGCGTCAAGTGTGTTTACTAACACTGGGAACAGAGTTGAGAGATTATACCTGCTGGAATAGCTAGAGTCTATGTTATGTACTTCATCAAGATAACACTAATGTTTTTTTTTAAATGAATCTTTACCTAGTCATAGATTAGCGGCCATGGACAAACTTAATTTGGGTCACGTGGTTATAAGGCTCAAGGTGCAGAACTAAACAACAATGTGGCGTTATTTTTCTGTTGTGTTCATCGTGGACAATTTTAACTAACATCTTTCTTTGTTTCTCATTTCAGAAAGAAAAATGGTGCAAAACGGATAAGAGTTACCGGGGTGCCCGACGGACCCTGTGGTTGACTCCTCGAGGAACCGCTTCTCCACATCCACACTCTCACTCCTCTCTCAGTGCCTCCTCCGTCTCCTCCTCCTCTCTCCCCAGCACTAACGCCTCTCTCCACCACCCAGGCGCCTCCACCCTCGCTCCACACTGCCTGGACACCTTCCTCTTTTCTTCTTTTTTTTCCGTGGTTCGAAGAGCGTCTCAAGATGAAGTGTTTCGGAGACAAAAATCGAACTTACCACTGTAAGGTGGTGCTGCTCGACGAACAGGAGCTCATCCAGGAGATTCAGGTGAGTGTTTCTAAGTTTCTGTTCAACTATTAAAGGTAAGTCTTTCATATTATATAAACATTATTAAATCAGGTAAAACGAGAGTCAATTAAGAAGTTTTTCAGAAGGTAATTAAAAGGAGTCGTTCAGGTGTGTAAGGTGATTTGTTGGTTGATTCCCAAGATTACAACTTATTCAAGGAGTTTGTTGAGGAGAAACACAAACTAATTCTTAGAGTCAATCAAAATGTTCAGGTGATCTTATTAAGGCCCCACGTAACGAGACTTTATGTTGTGATATATATATTACAACTAACTGGTTCAGGCAGAAGATTCCTACGATAAAATAAACATGATTCATATAGACGATTAGAATAAAAAACAATTCACCCGAGTCAACCATAAGATTAGTGTTATTTAATTCAAGAGATTAATTTAGAAGATTAACTCAGATAATCACCTGCTTCTCTCAGAGTATTCAGATAAAGTTGATTTAATCCCACCATTATTGTGACCCATTTACAGTGATTAACTTAAGAGATAAACCAACTCAAGCAATTAATTCACAAGACATTGGTGAAATAATTTAGGTAATTAGGTAGAGTAATGGGACTTCAGCACCTGGTTTATGTCACCTTTAATTACGGTTTCTGTTTTCCTTACCTTCGTTTAATTGTTCTGTTGTTAGATTATGATGTTCCATGTTAGGTGATGTTTTGATAAAGTGTTATTTGAGAAAGGTGAGAAGGAGAGAGAAGGAAGAGGAGGGAAAGAGTAATAGAAATGGAGGATGAGGAAGAAGGAAGAGGGAGAGAATAAATGGAAGAGGAGGGAGAAAGGAAAAAGAAGTGGAGAAGAAATAAAAAAAGAGGAGGTAGGAGATTAAAAAAAATGAAGAATTGAAGAAAGAAGAGAGGGTGATAATCGAGGGGGGGGGGAAGGAAAGGGAGGGGAGGGGGAAGGAAGGGAAGGGGAGGGCAAGTGTGATCCAATATCTTCAGAAGTACTCGTAAAGGGGGAGCCATCACCTCGTCTACTGTAATTGAAAGACTAAATTGTTTTCGTTTTTATGTGTGTGTGTGTGTGTGTGTGTGTGTGTGTCATCTTTAACTTATACTGCACCAGTGACACCCGTCTTGCTTCAATTTTCTTGATTCATCTTGAGTGTTTTGCCTCTTGCTTCACTATTCTTGCCTCACCTCCTATTTAAATCCCCTTGCTTTACACCTTTCCTTTTTCCCCTTTTTCACTTCCTTGCTTTACCTCCCTTGCTTCGCTAGCGCTAGCTTCACCCCCTTGCTTCACTCCTCCTACTTCACACACTCCTTGCTTCACACTCCTTTGCTTCACCCCCTAGCTTCACCCCTAGCTTCACCCCCTTGCTTCACTCCCCCTTGTCGTGTTCTCAATTCTCAGTCTTTGTCTCCTCTTTTTCTTTCGTCTTTTGATTGTTTCTTTGTTCCTTTTTTCTCTCTCGTTTTCATTCTCTTTTCATCCTTAGTCTTTGTCTGCTCTTACACTACTGTCCCCCCCTTCTCTCTTTCTCTCTCCCTTTTTGGTCAGGAGCTGAGTTTTTTTTCCTCAGTATTTTCATTTCTGCACTTGACTCGTTTCTCTCTCTCTATCTCTCTCTCTCTCTCTCTCGTGGAGGTGTCAGGTAAGAGGCGCTCCTGTAATTAAGGTAGCTCCCCCCCCTCACCCCGTATAGTGTCAGGTGTATCTGATGACACACATCAACACTCTCAGGAATCCTCACCTCACCTCCAATCCCAATCCTCTCACCTGGATCCAAGTGAATCCCTTCCTAGAACCCTCAATCGAACCCCGAACCTTTCTGAATTGATCCTAGAGCTTTGTTTTTTTATTTATGTATGGGTTCGTGGTTTTGGGATTTGGGATTCGGGTTTGGGTGTTGGGGTTCGGAGTCTGGGTTCGGGATTTGGGGTTCAGGGTTCATGGTTGGGATTCGGATTCGGTACTGGGATTCGGGGTTCGGAATTCGGGGTCTTCCATAGTGGGGTTGAGACCAGTTCCCAAATGACCGGTTCACGTGTGTTGAGTGGAGGTCTGTCTGGTTTAATTTGGGGTGATATTTTTTTGTTTATCTTATAATTTTTCCAGGTATTGTATAACTCATTTATATATTTATACTTAATTAATTTTTTTCTTTAATTATAATTTTAGTTTTTAAATTTGCAGATGATTAAATTTTATTGATTTTGATTGTTTATATTTTTTTAGGCGATTTTTTCCTAGTATGTTGATCTCGGGAGAAGATACTATTGATTTTTTTCCCCAGTTGGATCAAAGTTTTTTTCCTCCTAGTATGGTTATATGAGTGGCGAATAGGAGCTGTTGTTTTTTTCCCAGTATGGTGATGGATGGTGTAGATGTGTGACACGTGACCTCATAATTGTTGTGGGATAGTTAGGTTAGGTTAGGTTAGGTTAGGGGAAAACAAAATAATATTCCACTCCTGATTCTCAAAGACTCAACCTTGATTATATTTAAATCCTCATTGTCTCGTCAACTTCCCGGGCTGGTCGATACAATTCTGCCTTAATGAAGACTGGTGAGATGAGGGTTAGGCGGGGCTGGGGCGGGGCGGGGCTGGGGCGGGGCGGCGTCTATTGATGTTGCTGTGGCGTTTCTGTATTTATCGGGCTGTAGATCAAGGTAGTCAGTGTCGATGGTTGATGCTGGGATAGATTTATGTGATCGTCGAGTCGGGGATTCACTTGATGGGTGTTGGTTTACGTCCTGCCTTTTGTTCTGATGAGGGTGAGCAGTGCGGCGATGATGATGATAATGGGAAGAAGAAGGGAACAAAAAGATATCAGCGAAGTGCGGGAGGGAAGAAGGAGGGAACAAAAATATATCAGCGAAGTGCGGGAGAGAGTGTCAAAGTCATTAAGTTAGGAAGATTAACATTCCGGTTGTTGTTGATGGCGGTGTTGTATGGACGCTGTAGAAGGACCTATAGGTGTGTGTGTGTGTGTGTGTGTGTGTCCACCCTATTATATAACTTCCCGACGCTGTCTACACCATCTCCATGTTGGTCGTCTCCTTGTTCATCTCGCTGTTGTGGTTGCGACACGGCCAGGTAGGGGAAAGGGGGGGAGGGGGCTTTTATAGGTCAGGCTGTGTCCAGACAGTGGGGGTAGCTCAGGTCACTTAAGGTTATCTGTTCAGGGACCGCGGTCAGCTGAGATATATGTGAAGCAACAGCTGTGGGTCATTTGAGGTCGTCTAAGCAACAGCTGGGGTTAGTTGAGGTCGTTTTCTCCAAAGCTGGGTTAATTAAGGTCATTTATTCAACAGCTGGAGCTAGTTAAAGGTATTTGCTCAATAGTTTGGGTCACTTAAGTTCATCTATTCTGCAGCTGGAGTTGGTGAGGTAATTTACTCTGATCCGATGAGGTCATCACTAAACACCTGCGGTCTTATGGGGTCATGAAATCACCAGCCGGGGTCAGACGAGGTCATCTACTCACCAGCTGGGGTCAGACGAGGTCATCTACAACTAAGATCAGCTTTCGGGGTGTCTGGTGCACTTGATATCGGATGATCGAGAATTTTGTAATTGGTGAGGTCAGGTGAACTGAGGTGTAGCATAGTAGCGGCGGCGAGGAATGTTGGTCAGGTGGTAGCGGTAGGCAGGTAGGACCAGCTGGGTCAACTGGAATGATCCGCGTCAGGGAGTATCACGAGGCCAGTATCGGGGTGTTAAGTTATGTACCTGTCCGGGTGTAAGAATATCCGGGCTTTGGGCGTTGCCTCTGGGTCGTGGTGGTCGTCACACCCCGCGGTAACTCCTGCCCCTCCTGCTCCTGCTGCTCATTCTCCTGCTGTTGTTGCTGTCGCCTCTGTTTCTGCTGCCGATGCTGTTCATAGTGCTGCTTCACCGTCACCTCTTCCGTTGTGAGGACGTAACAATGCCCCTGACTACAACACGGCGTCCACCAGGGGGATATATTACCCCATGACGACAGTACGACTTGTCACTACTCCTCCAGGATTGAAAGGACAATTGAGGAATGTAAGGAACCAACAACAACTTCCATCATCTGTGTGGTCCAGTCTGTAGAGTGAAACAACAACTTCGTATTACTACAGGTTTTACTATTGCGTTTCGAGCACTAAACGACCTGTAAAATTTCAGAATATTTGCTGTAGTACACTAAAAGCACTTACTGGAATACAGGACACTTCTTTTGACGTCTAGGGCTATAGTGTGGGAGCTACTGTACCACCAAGAGAGAAGAGAGTGGCTCCATGGGTCCACTTGTAAAGGGTTAGTGGACGACCGCTGGCAGACACGACAGCCCGCAGGTAAACACGACAACTTCTTGCCACTTCTTGAGGAATTCCTGGCGAGTTTTTGGACCCTTGCTCTCCCAACTGACCATGAATGTGGAATTTTAAAACTTTTGTTACACGTATGATCTTTAGTCTGTTTATTTTATTGTTTTGTTGTGTGGGTTGTACGTGATACTGCCTCTGAGACTTACGTTAAGAGGTGTTGAGGGTGAGACTGGTGTTTGGGTTATTATTATTATTATATTCCACATGTGTCAAATACGAATAAAAAAATAAAAAAAAAGGAAATATAGACAAAGTGGACAATCAGGACAGGGCAGAGTGAAAAGCACCTCCCCCCCCCCTCTTCTCCACCCCACTCCACCACCCCACTCCACCACCCCACTCCAAGACCAACACAGTGGTTAAGGCGAGGGGGCATCACTAACCAAACAATGAGTGGTGATATATGAGACAGGAATTAGAATAAGGAAATACCACTTGAGAACTAATGAACAGTAAGGAGGCAACAAACACTGATACGAGTTAAGCAGCTGAAGGTGCTAAGTCAAATTTAGTCTAAAAAAAAATGAAAGGGTAACTGATTTAATTATTTGTTTTGTTTATTTATTTCGGTCTCTTAGTTTGTCTATAGTCTTTCTTTTTTGTTTGTTTGTTGCTTTCTTCCTTCTTGCGAACAGTACAGTCATCGTCCAGTCTAACTCAAGAAGAACGTTGTGTGTGTGTGTATGTGTGTGTGTTTTTGCTCTTGGCTCTTGATTGGCAGTAGACAGTCACACCTCTTGTGTCATGTTGATGCTCTCTCTCTCTCTCTCTCTCACTCTGTCCTTTGCTTGCTTGCTTACCCACCTCCTCCCTGCTGCTCCACCTCCTCCCTGCTGCTCCACCTCCTCCCTGCTGCTCCACCTCCTCCCTGCTGCTCCACCTCCTCCCTGCTGACCCACCTCCTACCTGCTGACCCACCTCCTCCCTGCTGACCCACCTCCTCCCTGCTGACCCACCTCCTCCCTCCCCTACTTCCATTTTAGTCTTCCTCCTTTCTCTCCTCTCCTCCCCCCCGCCCTCTCTGCCCTGCCCTCCTTCGTCACCCTCGTCGCCCCTCCCCCAGGCCACCATACGTACAACTCTCCTTCAGGTAAAGGTTAGTGGCCAGGCGGGTGGGTGAGGACCGCCCCCAGATGCCTGATGACACACACACACACGTGATTGGCCGGAATACCGCAGGACACAGTTCATTCCACTGGAGATGTACCTAACCTAACCTCACTCAAGTCAAAGATTCTCAGTGGGTCTAGGTTCCCCCTCCGCTGGGCCAAGGAGACAACATTCCAAGTTGTCTGTATCTCCCCAGAGTAAAGAGAGACCCAGGAGACACACTTGAGACACACTTGAGAGACACTTGAGATAGCGTTGTTCAGAGTTAAGTCTTTCACTCAATTTGGTGTCGAGATACTGTGTTGATAATTCGGACTACAGGAAGGCTGCACAGGCGGGTAGGAGAGCGGCTTACGATTTGCACCCCCTCCCTTCCTTCCCTCTCTTCCTTCTCTCTCCTCCTCATTCTAGACTGTGGAGGAAGTGAGAGAGAGAAAGGTAGACGGAGAGGAGGGGGGGGGGGATTTAATGGGGAAACTCCTCACCACCTGCAGCCGTTCAATCCCCCTCTCCCCCTCCCCCTCCCAACTACCATAATAAATAACATCACCGACACGAGCAATCACCAGCGCCTGATGTTGCTCTCCAGTACACCTGCACCGGTGATATAGTCTCTGGGATACAAGAACCTTAACGTCATCTCGTGTCTTATATATATTTTTTTTTCTACAGGATTTCATATTTCTGTTGGAGGATTGACTCAGAATTTTTTATTTATTTTTTCCTTGTCGGGGGAATACTTTCGGTTTTCTCTTGCCAGGATGACGTGTATGTTTCGTCTGCCGTTGGTGATGTCAGACTGAAATGGTTGCTGAGTTTTTCTTCATCCTACAACGTCACATTTATCTTGTTCTTGGGTATACAGCGAGGAGAATATTATCGTGTGGTATCAGTGCATCTCCAGACTGTGTTATGATTGTGTGATGTCGAGTACAGCTTGATGAGAGTTCCAAGTCAGGGTTTGTTTTTTTCGTCTCCCTCCACAACGTCACATATGTCAGCACTCAGCCAGATACTCAAACGTGAGGGTCTGGTGAGGTGTAAGTCCTCGTTGGTGTATGGGTAACACAACGTGAAGAAGGTTGCATGGTCAGAATTGAGATGTGTGTTTAGTAAGTATTTTGCCGAGGGATCATATTACTGTGGTGTCTGTATGTATTAATGAATGATTCTTACTGTAATTTTATCTTTTATTCATATGTTTAGGATTTATTTTATCGTTATGTTTCTAGTTATTCTTGTATTAAAATTTCTTAAGGAGTTACTGATTTATTTGTTTGATTTTTTTTTGTTATTTTACATTATTTTTGTTCTTGTTTATCCTGGAGTTAAAATAAAATCCTTCCATACTATTCCTTAACATTTGGTCATTTCCTAATATACTGTTCAATATCTCAGCCTAAGTACGACACTGTGACAACGAACACAAGTAAAAAACAACTAAACATTCTGGAGGTCTTTATTGTGTGGAAACGAGATGGGAAATATCTGATTACACCGTCATTACGTGTGAAAGACCGCCAGGTATCAAGAAAGATCACCTTGTGTTTCTGTGATTGGTCCTACCTGTTTCTCGTGATGTCATACTCGACTCTCTGATTGGCTGGTTTCTGTGATTGGCCCTACCTGCTTATGGCGATGTCAAACGCGACTCTCTGATTGGCTGACAGATTATATCTCTCCTCCCTGGCCAACTCGTTTGTTTTTTCTCACTAATTTATGGATATTGTCAGTCGAGGACGCCTCTTAGTAACGTGATATACCTGTGTGATATATTCGCTAGATTCCTCGATATATTGAGAGTTTTAAAGGTCATCATACTCAGTGGATTGGATAGTATGTGTGGTGTGGGTGGTAGATGCGGAGGGTGAGGGTGTGGTAGGTGTGGCGTTGAGGGTGGGAGTGTGGTAGATGGGAGGGTGAGGGTGTGGTAGGTGTGGCGTTGAGGGTGGGAGTGTGGTAGATGCGGAGGGTGAGGGTGTGGTAGGTGTGGCGTTAGGGAGGGAGAGGTTGTGGCGTTGAGGAGGGTGGGGGAGGTGTGGGGCAGGTGTGGGAGAGGTGCAGGTGTGGGGAAGGTGTGGGAGAGGTGCAGGTGTGGGAGAGGTGCAGGTGTGGGGCAGGTGTGGGAGAGGTGCAGGTGTGGGGAAGGTGTGAGGAAAAATACATACATGTCAGGTTTTATCTCTTCATGTTTATAAAAAAAAACTTTCACTTTTTCGATATATTTCATAAAAAAGTTTAAATGCCCTTACTAACAACTCCCTGATCCCCTTCGTGAGGGTTAAGGTCATTCGTCGGGGTCAGAGGTCAACAGAGGTCAAGGTGTTCCAGTATAACAGTAATTCTTGTGTTCGGGCCACCAATAGCAATTAGCTTTCCCGATTTTCTTTTTAAAAATTTAATCCAAAAATGTCCTTTAAATTATAAAAATATTAAATTCAATAATATTACTTGGGAATGTTTTTAAAAGTTCTGTACATTTAGAAAATTTATTGAATATTTTTTGTAGCGTTTTATATAGATATTAAATGAAGAAAAGCAAACTGGTTAACATTTCCACCACTTTATACCCACTTAAAAAAATACTTGTTTTAGGGGTTAAATTTCGAATAAATCTTGACCTTGTGTGTGAAGGGGTCTGTCTTGCCCTCTACAAGTATGTGACCTGTTTGATGATTCTAGACACAAACATAACAGGTTTTGCCTCAAGGTCACCTGTCTGTATTATCATATAGCTTAGTCCATCTTGTTGAAGGTTGGGGTTAGATTAGGTTCGGTTAGCTTAGTTTAGGGTTCGGTTAGGTTATGGTTAGGATAGGATGGTGACTAGGCCAATCTAACTGACTGTATTTCTATATGTGAATCAATCTATCCATCTCCCCCCCCCTCCCTCTCTCTCTCTCTCTCTCTCTCTCTCTCTCTCTCTCTCTCTCTCTCTCTCTCTCTCTCTCTCTCACTCACATATAAACCTACACATCTTAAGAATAACTGTGTCTTGGGTCGCTGACTGACTGTGACAACTTCATAGGTGTTCAGTACATTCATGGTAAAATAACTTTGTTCTTATTTAAAACCTGACCTTCACACTCCTTACCACACTCTACCCAAGTTAGTTTATTAAGGTTAGTTCTGAGGCTGGTGGTTTAATAGTTTGTGTGTGGTGTTTGTTTACAAGAGTTTTCCTTAACCACGTACATACATACATACATACATACATACATACATACATACATACATACATACATACATACATACATAGATACATACATACATACATACATACATACATACATACATACATACACACTACATATATACTCACACATACACAAATCATACATACATACATACACATAGATACATACATACATACATACATACATACATACTTACATACATACATACATACACACATAGATACATAGATACATACATACATACATACATACATACATACATACATATACATACACACTACATATATATCTCACACATACACAAATCATACACCTTACCATATATTTTACTCTACTTAACATAAACATTATATTCGTTTGTGTTTTACAGTGACCACAACAAGGCTGTACCATTAGTGGACCACAACAAGGCTGTACCATCAGTGACCACAACAAGTTGCCGTACCATCAGTGATCACAACAAGGCTGTACCCATTAGTGACCACAACAAGGTACCATCAGTGACCACAACAAGGCCGTACCATCAGTGACCACAACAAGGTCAAAAATTCCATCAGTGACCACAACAGCAGCCGTACCATTAGTGACCACAACAAGGCCGTACCATCAGTGACCACAACAAGGTCAAAATTCATCAGTGACCACAACAAGGCCGTACCATCAGTGACTCATAACAAGGCCGTACCATCAGTGACCACAACAAGTGCCGTACCATCAGTGACCACAACAAGGCCGTACCATCAGTGACCACAACAAGGCCGTACCCTCATTAGTAATCACAAGGCCGTACCATTAGTGACCACAACAAGGCCGTACCATCAGTGACCACAACAAGGCCGTACCATCAGTGACCACAACAAGCCGTACCATTAGTGACCACAACAAAGGGGCCGTACCATCAGTGACCACAACAAGGCCGTACCCATCAGCACTCAACAAGGCTAAAAATTCATCAGTGACCACAACAAGGCCGTACCATCAGTGACCACAATAAGGCTGTACCCATTAGTGACCACAACAAGGCTGTACCATCAGTGACTACAACAGTGTCAATACCATTAAGACCACAACAAGGCCGTACCATCAGTGACCACAACAAGGCTGTACCCATTAGTGACTACAACAAGGCCAAAAATTACTAGTGACCACAACAAGGCCGTACCCATCGCGACCACAACAAGGCCGTACCATCAGTGACCTACAACAAGGCCGTACCATCAGTGACCAAAACAAGGCCGTACCTACCAGTGATCACAACAAGGCCAGTACCCATCAGTGACCACAACAAGGCCGTACCATCAGTGACCACAACAAGGCCGTACCATCAGTGACCGTACAACGCGGCCGTACTCCATCAGTGACCACAAATAAGGCTGTACCATCAGTGACCACAACAAGGCTGTACCCATCAGTGACCACAACAAGCCAAAACATCAGTGACCACAACAAGGCCGTACCATTAGTGACCACAACAAGGCTGCAACCATCAGTGACCACAACAAGGCCGTACCATCAGTGACCACAACAAGGCCGTACCATCAGTGACCACAACAAGGCCGTACCATCAGTGACCACAACAAGGCCGTAACATCAGTGACCACAACAAGGTCGTACCATCAGTGACCACAACAAGGCCGTACCATCAGTGACCACAACAAGGCCGTACCATCAGTGACCACAACAAGGCCGTACCATCAGTGACCACAACAAGGCCGTACCATTAGTGACCACAACAAGGCCGTACCATTTCCCATAAATAACTCGTGTGTGTGTGTGTGTGTGTGTGTGTGTGTGTGTGTTAGCTGCATCTTGCTTTCGGTATTAAAATTCAACATATATCCAAGTATAACAAGGCCTCTTAGTCCATACTCCTCTCCCAGGTTGTCTTAGAGGTATATTCGGGTATATATATGAGCAGTATTTTACATAAATTGGACAATGCCATCAGGTGAACTCATTGATGTGGGTCTAAAGTAGCCATAATTTGACCTCTAATGGCTCTATTGGCTCTATAACAACCGTGTATTTTATTTTAGAACACCGTGAGGTTTTGTTTAAGTTGAGTCTTTCTGTGTGTCCGTGTTGGGTCAGTACTCATTTATACTGCAGTGTGTTTCTCATGTTGTTTTATTGTGGTTTTTGTCCCCTGTTAAGAATTGCATTGTTTGTTGTGTTTTAGCTGTTTACGTACATACATACATACATACACACATACATACATACATACATACACACATACATACATACATACATACACACATACATACATACAGCCAGACAGACAGACAGACACTAAAAGTTTAATCATTCAAAAATAATTACATCAAGGAGTGGACAAAACCTATCAAAATAAACATATATAAAAATAAATAAAACGTCTGTATTGTCGAACGCAGAAACAGGAATATTAGTGAGAGATATAAATCATTGCCTGGTGATATTACTTGTCTATAAATACGTGATTCACTCTGTCATTTATTAGGGGGTCGTGACAGCTGATCAATGGAGGAGTGGAAGGAAAAATAACTTGTGTAAATTGTCTCACTTATTGTCCTTACTCGCCCCCCCCCTTCCACTCCCTCTCCCTCACTCCTTACTTCCTTCCCCCCTTTCTTTCTTCCTCCTTCCCCTTTTTACCCCTCTCTTACTCCTTCTCTCTTCCTTCATCTCCTTCTCACTCTCCATTTCTCCTCCTAACCCCCCCATAAAAAAATTGTATCTGTCTTTCCAAACACGAAGAGGTAAAAAAAAAAACCCACATCGAGACAAGAAGATGCTCAAGCACTTAGGTAGATTAGTGTCGTGAATCCCTGTAGTTAGTTATGGGAAATTGGCCTTTAAGGAGTTTGGTTGTTGGGAGAAAAGGTGTGTGGGGTGATAGAGCCAATCAGGGAACTGGAGCAGGTGATTCATCAAAGGGCTCGCCGTGGGGGTCTTGGTGTGTGTGTGTGTGTGTCGCTTGTTAGTGCTATTGTTGTTTACCTGTGGAGCGAGACGGAGGTAGGTAACAGCTACTGACGGGGCAGGAGGAGTTCACTGTCTTCCTCCTTCAGGCACTGTTTACTGTCTCTTTAACCACTTCCGTCATCATCCGTAATCAACCTCTTACTTCCTGTCCGCTATCTGAACTCTCCCGTCCCTTACCCACACCCTCCTATCCGCTACCCACACCCTCCTATCCGCTACCCACATCCTACTATCCGCTACCCACACCCTCCTATCCGCTACAGATCCTACTTCCCTAACCATATTCAGAAAGTTTAATCAGAAAGAAAAAGAAAACATTCGATAAAAAACAATTTGTGATTAACTGTTATAATTTCTCATAAACAAATTAGAAAAGTAATTGGATAGAATATTAAAACAAGAAGTAATTTCCCGGTGAAGTTTATCATTGTAGTGATATGAAGGAAATAATGACATAATAGTGAGTGTTTGCTGTTTATGAAGGGGGGAGGAGGTGGGTGGGGTAGTGGTTGATGATATAATGAAGGAGAAACTAAACTACAATGAGAGAGTAAAGAGAAAGATAATATATCATTGTAATAAGGACATAACTCAGGGTGTAAACAATGCTGTAATGATCACCAGGCCCGTACGGTGAGGTCTTGTGTCCACGTGAGGAAATACCTTTAATTGGCAGGTTACTGAGGGAGGTGTGTCTACCTGTAATGATGGTCTATTACTGGGTAGATAATAGGTGTTGTAAGGTGCTCTGTGTGTGTGTGTGCCTTGTCCTTGTTGTTGGCTATGGTTACGCCCTTTAGGAGTTGGGGGAGAGGGGGGTAGGGGAGGAGAGGGTAGGGGGAGGTAGAGAGGCAGGTATAACAGGACGTGGATAGGGAGAAGAGATAGTAAGGGGAGGAAGACTGGGATGAGAAGGAGTATGGAAGGGGGAGAGTAGCATGGGAGGAAATGAGATGAGGAAGAGGGAATCGTAGAATAAGGAAGAGAGAAAATGAGAAGGGAGAGAAAGGGGTGGAAGGGAGGAAGGGAAACAAAGAATAACATATAGGAAGGGGCACTAGGAAGGCCGATAAAGAAAGGAAAGGAAGAGGGAAAAGAAGAAGTTAAGCAAAAAAAGAAAAAAAAATCTTTGATATTTAACACAGATGAAGAATGTGTGAGAGTTTGGTGAAGGTGAGGTAAATGACGACTCACCTTGATGAAGCAGGAGGCAACGATATTTACAGCTGTATTGATGGTGACAGTAATGGTGTGGGTGAAGGTGATACTTAAGAGTGATAACGGTGGTGAAAGTGACAGTAATAATGAAATATGATATGGATGGTGATTATGATTTTTTTTTGTGGGGGGTTGTTTTTTTTGGTTGTTTTTTTGGTTGGGTTGGGTTAGTCGAGGTTGATTCTGTGGAAATATGTAAATTGTGAAAATGTGTGGAGATTTATCTTGACTGTGTGTGTGTGTGTGTGTGTCCTTCTTTCAGTGTCTTATTCCTAGTAATGCAAGGTCCTGGTCACACACACACACACACACACACACACACACGAAAACAAGACTATCAGTAAGGTTTTTTTTTTCTTTCTTTCTGTGTTGCATTTATATGAGGTGTGGAAACGTGGTCGAGGTGTGTGGGGTGATAGGGGCAGCAGCGGGAGGTGAGGGTGAAGATGGGGTGAGGGTGGGAGTAAGGTGGGGTGAGGGTGGGAGTAAGGTGGGGTGAGGGTGAAGATCGGGTGTGGATTAGGGTCAGGGTGAGATGGGATGAGGATGAAGATGAGGATTAGGGTGTGGATTAGGGTCAGGGTGAGATGGGATGAGGATGAAGATGAGGATTAGGGTGTGGATTAGGGTGTGGATTAGGGTGAGGGTTAGGGTCAGATCCAGCGTGTGGTAATTGTAGCGCGCAGGAAGTTGTTGGGTCGTGTGGTGTTGTGACGTGTTTGTTGATGAGGGGGAAGAGAAAGAGGGGAGGTGAGGGAGAGAGAGAGAGAGAGATAGAGGGAGAATAGGGAATAAAGAAGAAGAGAGCGAGACAGGGAGATAGGATGGAAGAAGAGAAGAGGGAAAAGTAAAGAACGATGGGGAGGTATTGTGGGTTAGAGGTGAAGAGGGAGATGGGAGATAGGATGATAAGTGGAGAGGTGGAGGATGATGGTTAGAGAATAGTTAAAAAAATAGAAAATAAAAGGTTGAGACAGACAGACTGACACAGAGAAGAGATGGAAAGAGATTATAGAAAGAGGAGGAAGTGGGTGGAAAGGGTAACGATTTGGACAGACATAGAAAAGTGAGATAAGAACGAACAGACAGAGCGAGACAGTTAACAAAAATTACTAATAATTTTCTTTCGTGGGTTGAGTTTAGAGCGTATGTACCCACCACCCACCTGTCGGGGAACCTGCAGCAGGAGAGCGTCGTCTCTTGGGTGTTGTCGACCTAGGGACGCCCAGTCAGCCACACCAGACATACAATGAATGAATATTAAACACGGGCTGGTGTTTGTTCTTCGTCTTTCCCTCCACACCCTCAGAGAGTCTGTAAATTATAATGTAAAATACTGTTTTTTACCTGTTTTGTGCTAAAAAATATAAAAATTGAAGGTCTTGATAAAATATGAATGTTTTGGTGACCTGTTAAGTATTTCCTGTAGACACGGTAATTAGGAGGTGATATACGTCGTGCGATGCTGCAGCAGTGTTGGTCAGGGCGTTGCCGAAGGTCGCATGCAAGCAGAGGGCGATGGAGAGGTTGATACTCTGACAATTCCTCAGTGATAACCCGAGTGTTGTGTTGGAGAACTTGATTGTAAATTTAACTTGATGTTGATTTAGGCAGTGCTACAACAGGCGAGGACGTGCAGGGGGTCACTGCTGATGAGGGCGGCGTCACCACAAAGCACCAGGGTGGTCCTTAGGCGGTCACGAGAGAAGTGGCGAGGTGGCAGTAAGGAACGATCGTCTCTGTCGTGGTTGATTTCCTAGTGATCACTTGTCAGGGGAGGGGATGACCTCTCAGATGGTGGGAATGACCTTATGGGTAAAATATGACCTGTCAGAGGGTGGGGATGACCTCATACGGAAGAGATGACCTATCGGGGGGTGGGAATGACAAAATACGGAAGAGATGACCTTTCGAGGGTGGGGATGACCTCATACGGAAGATGACCTGATGACCTCCCAGGAGAAGTGATACCGCCCCCACAACACTTCCCGCTGCTCCAGGTATACAGTATATCAGCAGAAGGACGCGGCCAGGGGAGGGAAGGTCATCCTGTCATAATTTTCTCCTACCCTTGAGGTGTTACAACTTTTTTATTAACATGATAATAGTGAAGACTCTTGTTATGGAGCGTCTTAGCAAGAAATGGTCGTATATACATCCTGCGTGTGGCCTTGTTGATGACTGGGAACTGGTCTTTAACACTCACTGACTGTGGTGACCCAATCTAGGGGCTGAGTCACAGTTTTATTGACATAGCCAACTAATAATGTATGGTCATAAAACACAGTCAGTATAGTTTGGGTTGAGATACACCCATGGAACATTGTATGATAGTGTGGTTTAAACGGCCAGGAAAAAAAGTCTAGTTTGTATACTGACGAAAACTTGTCCACAGAACACAGTCTCTTTACGGTATTGTGATAATAAAACAACACTTAGCAGCCTCTCGGAGTATCTCATTACAGGTGAAAGCGTTGTTATCGTCTTAAATGGATTTTATGTTCAATACTGCAGGAGTTCCTCGCTTATTGGGGGGGGGGGTCAGCTCACTCGTGTCCCTCCTCGTTCGTTCTCTTCTTGGATTCGTTAACGCCCTTGCCAAAATTGTACACAATACCCTGACATATATTAAAGCATGAATTCTTACAATGTTTATTTATCTTTAATATAAACATCTATGACTTCATGTTTACAAATGTCTCGAGAAATTTATACGTACCAGAATGTGATACATGAAAAAAATATTACCACAAATAACTGGAAAAATCAATGGAAATCAAAGATCCAGAAGGACGAGGTGGATCACATACCAACACATGGTAAATATTCATCCATTGTGTTGGTCGGTCGTCTGGTGTCACTGGTCCACTGAGGAGGTTCACATTCTGTATAAGACCGTAAGGGCGTGAGGTAGTGTGTGAGCCAAGGTCCTTCTCTACCTCTTCCTCCTCCTCCTCCTACCTCCAACAACCTGGGCACAATGTTGAAGAATTCTTGTAGAGGGTTGAAGAAGTAACGTGTGTGTGTGTGTGTTGTCTATGGGTTAAGTTATGGAGTGGTTGTTGTTTTTTATGTCTATTTTGTTTACCAAAGAAGTTCTTCACCAAAACCCTTGGCTAATATTTCCAAATAATGTCTTTGTTTTATTTACTAGATTCTTATTCGTGATCTCTGTAAACTGTGATGGATTTCTCTTGAAGACATCCCATAATATATCCTGGTAACGTCTTGCTTTTTGGTATTTCTTGTCTATTGCTTGGTGACATCTCTATTGCTCGATGACATCTCTATTGCTTGGTGACATCTTTCTTGATAACCTTTACAGCTCAGTGACATCTTTCTTGATAACCTTTACAGCTCAGTGACATCTTTCTTGATAAATTTTACAGCTCGGTGACATCTCTCTTGATATCCTCTATTCCTTGGTGACATCTCTCTTAGTGCCCGGTAGCCCCCTTACACTCAGTCACCACTCTTGTTGCTTCACCACTGACAACCGGGCACAGTTTCAGGGATGGCTAGGGGGGGCCAGGGGCTAGGACTAGGGGCTGGGGCTGCTCCACCCCTTGACATTAAACGCCCTCGGCCTCACTTGAGGGTCCTCACACCTGTCCTGCAGTGTTCCCCCGCCTTGTTAGGGAGTCGACCCGGTGTTCACAGTTGGACGGGGATCATGTTTAACAGTTGTCCTGGCCCAACCTGTCGCTTCTTGCTCCTTACATTACGTTCATGAAAGATTTTTAGGTGGACATAATGCCAGAAATAACATTGTAAGGGGATGAATTAGGTTTGAGGTTTATTGCAAGGTGTTTAATTAGATTTTGAGTATTGCAAGAGGATTAATTAGCTTTTGAGTTTACTATAAGAGGATTAATTAGATTTTGAGTTTACTGTAAGAGGATTAATTAGATTTTGAGGTTGTTGCACTATTATTGATTTTAGTGTCTGTATATTCATTCTTATTTCATTATAGAAAACGTAATGCGGGAATTAGGTGCTTATAGTCACAGTCATTTGTTTTGGTTTACCTTTGATTACAGGTGAACTAGTTAAAGCATTGTAAGTAGATTATGGAGATTTATAAATGCTTTTTTACTGTGTTGTAGGAAAAATTGAAACACTGTTATAGGAAAAAATGAAGCATTGCCGTAGGTAAAAATGAAGCATTGCCGTAGGTAAAAATGAAGCACTGCTGTAGGTAAAAATGAAGCACTTCCGTAGGTAAAAATGAAGCACTGCTGTAGGTAAAAATGAAGCAGTGCTGTAGGTAAAAATGGAGCACTGCTGTAGGTAAAAATGAAGCACTGTGTTTCGAGAAAATTAATAAATATATTTAATCGGCCGCAGGAAAATTAATTAAGGCCTTGGGAGAACACTTAAGAAATTATAACAAGATATTTATTAAGGCATAACAAGCAGAGTGAAATACAAACATTATTTATTCTGAAGATAGTGGTTGGTGGTGATGGTGGTAGTAGTGATGATAGGGGTAGTGGTAGCAATGGTGGTGGTAGTAGTAATGATGATGTTGACGGTGGTGGTGTTGGCAGTGATAATTGTGGTGGTGTTGGCAGTGGTGGTGGTGGTGGGTGTTGCAACAGTCCGCCGTGTTCGGGAGTGGACATAAGGCCATGTTAAAGGTCATACTTGGACTTAAGATATCGGACTTAACATATACTTCTTGGTGGTTTTTCCTCCTTTAACCAGCAGCCATTGTAGTGCCCCCCCCCCTCCCTCTCTCCCCCTGAGTGAGGTGTAGGGAGGGGTGGGTGGGGGGGGGTGAGGGAGAGAGAGGGATGGCATTATTATTATTATTATTAATTTAGTAAGGAGTTGAAGACACACACACACACACACACACACACACACCTTACCGAGACAACAGGAGTCACTTTGAGAGGGAGTACACCTGTCTACACCTTCAATTAGGAGAAATATTCATGGTACCTGGATGATCCTTCGACAATCGAGGCTCCGGACCATTTGGCTGGGTAAATGGCACTCGTTGATAACCAGGAGCCAATTGCATATTGATTGGGAGTGAAATTGGAGGAAAATAGGTCTGGAATGATGGGTTTGGTGGTCCTTGGGGCGCTCTTGCTCACCTGTGTGACGCCCAGAAGCTGTATATAACTTATTTATCACCTGTGTGTTATTGTTCGTAGTCAAGATGGTCATAGGTAACTGGAATACTACTAATAATAATAATACAACAATAACTAATGATAATAACAGCATTAACTAAGAATAATAACAAGAACAACACAAAAACACAATCGTAAAAGGACAAACCAAACACCAAGGAACATTCAACATGGAACACAAACCTTAAGACCATGATTAATTATACTCACAGCATGTTTACGAAGCCCCGACAAGAGACATTATGTAGTTTGTTTGTTTGTAATAATATTCGTAGTCATGTTTATGTAGATGTGTGGCGGTGGTTAACATTGACGACACAAATACTAGAAGCATTTTGGGAGTCGAATTGTTCAGGTATTTTATTTTATTTGACTTTAATTTGGATTTTTTGTGTGAAAGTTTGATTTTGGGGGAATTTTAGGTTAAATTTGAAACTTTTTTGATTTGTATGTAATATTTGGAACTTTAAGTGGATTTATTTATGAACTTGAAACTATATTTGTTATATATATATATATATATATATATATATATATATATATATATATATATATATATATATATATATATATATATATATATATATATATATATATATATATATATATATATATATATATATAGTACTTGATATATTAATGGATTTAGAAAACGAAAAGTAATTAATATTTGTCATGGTAAACTTTACTATTTTGGCATTAATTTAGGGGACCTTTTGGTACCTGTAGTTTACCGTGTTGTGGGTAGTTTGATATGTTGTTAGGTTGACCAGTCTTTGTTGTATAATGATGGTCGTTAATATGCAATAGGTGATTATTAAAGGAGTGCGTTGTATGAGAGTGTTGTTATGGGTTGTGGCTGATTGGGTTAGGTTAGGTTCAGATGTGTTGTCTATGTCTGGCTGCCTTCTGGTAACGCTGAAAGCAAGAAGAATTTGTGTGCGTGTGTGTGTGTGTGTGTGTGTGCGTGTGTGTGTTGTGAATGTTATTTATTCGGTTAATGAGTGCGTTGTGTATACCGATTGTTCAGCCACTGGGCACACTTTAGCTACAGATACATCAATACCTGATCAAGCACCTACGAACTACCAATTACGAACTACCAATTACGATCCAACAAGGTGTAAATTCTCTTCAACACCTGTGATTGGTTGGTGGAGGTAAGGGGCTAAGTTCACTTAACAACCCATAGTTACAGTCGGACTAGGTGTAAATCCAGGTTTAGACAACTGTGATCGGAGGCAAATGGATGAAAGTAGATGCTATAAGGACTTCCCAACCCGTAGTTAAGACATAAACGCCGGAGCTTAAGTCAGGGTTGGACAGTAGTGGTTGGTGTGAAATGTCTCCTACCAGTCTGGTCTCTAACTTGTAGTACCGCCACCTGGGCTGTCATTACCCACGGCTCAGCTCCTCATATATACAGACGTGATATTCCTCCCCCTCCACCCCCTCCCCCTTATTCTCTTCCTCCCCCCTCCTTATCCAACCCCCTCCCCCTTTATGAAAACGCATCAGGGGTTAGTCAGCTCTGTGATGTAATTTCATGTGAGTACCATGTTTTTCAGGGTTCACACATTTTGTCATTTGCAGAATAACTTGTTAATGCATTGGTTAAGAAATTGGACTGCTGAAGTTATGCCTTGGTAATCTTGGAGGACGTATGATAGTTTTATCCTGATGTATATATGTATCTCATGGCGTTAAGTTCTCAGGCCCGTATAGTGTGTGAGAATGTATGATTTTGTTTTAGTCTGTGATGGAGTGTTTGGTTTTTAGAGTGTATGATGTGTGTGGGATGTGTTGTGAGTGTATGATGTGTGTGGAAGTGTTGTGTGAGCAAGATGTGTGGAAGTGTTGTGGAGGTATGATGTGTGTGGAAGTGTTGTGTGAGTGTATGATGTGTGTGGAAGTGTTTGGGGAAGAGAGGTATGATGTGTGTGGAAGTGCTAGAGGTATGATGTGGAAGTGCAGTGTATGAGTGTGAAGGAAGCTGTGTGAGTGTATGATGTGTGGAAGTACAGGGGGAGGTATGAGCGGTGTGGAAGTACAGAGGTGCTGATGCGTGTGGGAAGTGTTAAAGAGTGTATGATGTGTGTGGATGTGTTGGGGAGTGGATGATGTGTGGAAGTGTCAGTGAGGCATGATGTATGTTGGTGGAGTGTATGATGTGTGTGGAAGTGTTGTGTGAGTGTAAGGATGTGTGGAAGTGTTGGGGTGGAGGTACATGTGTGTGGAAGTAAGTTAGTGGAGCGGTATGATGTGTGTGTGTGGAAGTATAGTGAGTGTATGATGTGTGTGGAAGTGTTGTGTGAGCATGATGCTTGTGTAAGTATTCCATAAACCCAACTCTGTGTAATGTAACCCTGAGTTCGTACTAGTTACACCATGAGGAAATAAGAGAGCTCTAATTGAAATAGCCACCGTCGCCCCAGAACCTAGTTGGCGTCTGTCCGTCTGCTCATCCGTCCAATATGATAGAGACAGGCGAGAAGCAATGACAGGTGTATCAACTCCAACTATCAATTACTATCCACAGCCGGGGGAAGCCGGGAAACTTGTGGGCGGGAGAGAGAGGGTGGGAGGTGGGAGAGAGGAAGAGGTGGGGGAGGGGTGAGGGAGAAGAGGGGAGGGGTGTGGTGAGAGAAGACAGAGGAAGGGGATGGAGGGTGGAGGGAGGGTAACTTAACTCACCCAACCAGACTTAACCCCATTAGGGCTACTGTGTGGAGGAAGGATGTATAAGAGCAGTCGAGTATTTAAAACAAGAGAGGGAATGAGTGTAGGAGGAAGTTATGGTTAAAGAGAGAGGGGAAGGGTAATGATCATGATAGCCTCACATTATTAAAACTGAATACCGTGTGAAGCTTGTATGATGTGGGTGGCATTGTAGCCTTCTGCTGGTTAGTGTGACATGGGCGGTAAGCTGGTGAGGGTATGGTGAAGGGAGAAGAGATATTAACAAGCACTGATTAAATAAATGACTATTATTTTAATAACCCAAGGACACATCTACAAGACGTCGGTGAGTTGATGAAACAATCCACAAGCAGAACCTGACAGGTGGTGGTGGTCCCAGCAGCGCCACCACCAGAGTTCTCGAACACACACGTCCTGTTGG
>NW_024746604.1:0-3171 GCF_018991925.1 Homarus americanus | reverse complement strand
AATACCCTAGTGGCACACTTAACATCCTGGCGCGGTGGTAAAGATATGTGATATCCATCGCTATATTTCTAATATCTCACGACTTCGGCCGTAAATTGCTTAAACGTATTTATGCTCCGTGCTTTTTAACAGAATAATGATATATCAAGTTCTGTTTTCTTTGTCCATCTGATGTTTGTCATGTTGAGAAGAGCCTTAGCAGGGGATATATTTTCCCTCAATAATGTTACCTCAGGTTCATGTTTGCATAATGACCCGATATCGTATCTTTAAGTCTTGCTTTGGGTTATGTGTCTTAAGTTGGTGAAAAAAAAAAAAATTAAATTAAGGCTGAATTATTGTTAAATGTTAAGGTATTATAGTACTTGTCTGTCGTGTTGTTAATATAACATAGTTTCACCAGCAGTATGTACTCAAGAGCTTATTAACATCGTTGACGAATCAGAGCCGCAACACTGAACCAATCTATATGAACATTAACACAAAAAATAAATTGTTACATTACATCGACTATCAAGACATAACTTACAATACAAATTAATAAATAATTGTAGCAGGCAGATAAAAATATTAGTTACAAAAAATTATGAAAATAGTCTTAATGTTCACGCCAGAACTTACCCCATAACAAAAGCCATACAACATTTTCCCAGTTAAGACTTCTTTAAATAGAATCTCAAACTCCTTCTCAGAAACTGTGTGTTGGTGGTGTGCCACGTGTGGTGTGTGTGTGTGTTTGTGTGTGTGTGTGTGACAGCACCTTTGATTTATACAAATATTCACCCAAATGAATAACACCAAGTAATTCACCATGTTATTCACGACTCTTAGATCACTTGGCTTGCGTCTCTCAAAAGGTCGAGCCAGGGTCAGCTGATTCAGTAAACACCGCTCACATTAATAGGGACCTGCCACACTTTGCCATAAACAGATAAATTGTACCGGGAATTTTTCCCCCACACACTCATCATTGTCACTTTATGTAACTTGCTAACAAAACCCATGACCCTTCAGGCCTTTTACGCCCTTAATGCATGAGTCATAAAGGCAAGCATGAACTCCGCATGCTTCCCAGTTGGGCACTGTAAACGCTTCTGCGCTTCACCTTGCACAGGATGTAAGGGGGTGCCCAATAAACTAGCCCCCTCGTGAGCAATCTGTAATTACTACCACTGTCTCGCGGCCCAGAGTAGTAGTTGGACATATCACTAGACAGGGAAATTCACACTTAACACAAGTGTTATCTCAAGGTCATATTCACAACACTTCCCTGGACAGAATTCATAATTTATTTTCTCATATTACATCTGTGTGTATACTTGCTACTAGATAAACAGAAAATGCCAAGAAGTGTTTACATCAAGCGCTGCCACTTAAGAGTTCCAAGAACTAAATTAAAACAATTAGTGTGTGTGTGTGTGCATGGTGTGAGTGTGCATGGTGTGTGTGTGTGTGAGCGTGCATGGTGTGTGTGTGTGCATTGTGTGTGTGTGTGCGTGTGTATATGGTGTGTGTTTGTTTGTTTGTATGGTGTGTGCATGGTGTGTGTGTGTGTGTGTGTGTATGTATGTGTGTATGGTGTGTGTATGTATGGTGTGTGTGTGTGTGTGTGTGTGTGTATGTGTGTGTATGGTTTGTGCATGTACGGTGTGTGTATGGGTGTGTGTGATTGTGCATGGTGAGTGTTTTATTATGGGGAATTGAGTCGTAATGATATTGCCATGAGATCATCTTGATTCTTAAAGCACACTGGTCACATGGGCATTTTTTTAATTTCTTGCTAGGAAAGGGTTCATTTAAATATTTAGAAAGTCGAGCAAGTTTTGAAGCACATTTATTGGTAATGGTGATAGTAATTTTTGTATTTGAACAAGATTATCGGTTCAAAAGCGTTAATACCATATTTTAATGGCTTTGAAGCTTGTTTGTGAGGTATTTCTTGGCTATATATACATAGATCAATATTTTTGTATAAAATGCAAAACAGTTTTTCGACTGGGTTTATTATTTTGGTGGTGTTTTTGTGTTTTTGTTTTACAAAACACAAGCCCATACAGCGGTCATTCTCACACACTAACAACACTCCCTGCTAACTACGATAGTTAAGACAGTCTATATTAAACATAAGATTCCACTCTATAATGCAACCTTACGAGGTCTAATAGTTTTCATACAACTTTCTCTCATTTCATTTTTAATAATAATAATACCAAGGATAACAACAAATGAATATAAATTATTGTTGTGATCATTAAATCTCCCTTCTACTACTTATGGTCTTTTCTTGCTGTAGTAACTGAACCAAAACCACTAGGTAGCGATACATTTTAAGGAAAAATTACTAAGTAATTTCTTGCTCCCAGAAAAGTTCTGCAGCCGAGCTGAAAAATATACATTGAAGCATAAATGACTTATTACATACATTGGTGGTTTAACAAAAGCCTTCATTAGAGAAAGGTAAAGACATACAGTGAACATACAGATTATTGTAGGTGTTGAACAGCAAAAACGTAGTGTAGTAACTCCCTCCCAGATAGTGTTAGGAGGGACCTCACGTGGTGTAGTAGTTCCTCACAGATGGTGTTATGAGAGGCCTCACGTGGTGTAATTCCCTCACAGATGGTGTTATGAGGGGCCTCACGTGGTGTAGTAATTCCCTCACAGATGGTGTTATGAGGGCCTCACGTGGTGTAGTAATTCCCTCACAGATGGTGTTATGAGGGCCTCACGTGGTGTAATGAATTCCCTCGCACAGATGGTGAGGCCTCACGTGGTGTAGTAATTCCCTCACAGATGGTGTTATGAGGGGCCTCACGTGGGTGTAGTAATATTCACATATGGTGTTACAGGGGCCTCACGTGGTGTAGTAATTCCCTCACAGATGGTGTTATATGGTGAGGTGGTTCAGGCCTTCCTATCGTAGGCAGTTAACACATCGCTGGTAGTTGGGTCTCACAGACGTTATCACTGGGTATCTAAGGACCTCACTGTGAAAAGGTCAACTTGGGTACCACTGTTACTGTTGATTTATTTCTCACTGACTTAAGCACTGTTCACCACTGTTCACCTCTGTTTAACACTGGTTCATTTCTTTCCTAAATGAAATAGTAACTTCTGGCGTAGACTTGTTGATATTCCGGTGGGAGGAGGGTTCAGGGGAGGGAGTTGGTA
>NW_024746603.1:0-5151 GCF_018991925.1 Homarus americanus | reverse complement strand
CAGTCTCAGAGGGAGTAAACGACTACCACAATAATGTATAAGACGATCAAGCGTCATAACATATAATAAAGGCTGGTTAACAGACTCAGCCCAGGTATTGATGATATAAATCTGCCTCACAGTCCATAAAGCCTTTCCCAACTTACTGACTGGAAACATTTTGATACTGATGGATGGATGGATGAACGGACAGACGGACGGACGAACGGACGGTTGGACAGACGGACAGACAGATATAGTAAGCTTTGTCAGATCAAACTATGCCAGTAGAAAAACATACATCTCTAGGGTTATGATTTGTAAAATGTAAGGATGCATTATCGCCTGAGGGACTATATTAGATACTGCACATGATGTTACTGTCTACTTTAAATGTATCATCAGTTCTCTGAGCATGAAAGCTTTGGTCTTGGCGGGAGGTGTAGTGATGGGTTGTCAGACCACAGCTTACATCTCAGAAACTCTAGGCCTTCCCTAGGTCAAGTGTAAGGGTATCCCTCGCAGGTGCTCAAGGATGTTGTAAATCAACTAGCTCCCCCTCCCATGTCACACATGTAAGAGGGCACCAGCCGGCTCTCTCCCAATATACACAATGTCCTACACCACAGAGGGGGGCCAGTCTTGACCCAACATTAGGGGGGTCAAGTGTAACTCTGCGGTTGACCAAGGATTGTAAATCAGCCTAGCTCCCCTCCCATGTGACATGTGGCCCCAACAAAACATGTAAGAAGGCACCAGCCGACCCTCTTCCAATATACAATAACCTACTCTCTGAACAAAGGCCGGACATGACCTCACATTAGCCAGGTCAAATGTAACCCTTGGAGCCCAACTCAAGGGGCCACAAATCAACCAGGGCCTCTCGTGTCACACGGCCCCACCTGATGACTTCTCCTTACATCTCAGAAACTCCAGTCTGACCCGACGTTTGGGAGGTCAAGTGTAGGGGAACTCTCACGGTTGCTCTCCCAATATACACACGGCCCCACCTGATGACTTTCCCAGATAGTTCTGAAAAGTCCAGACCTGACCTCTCATTTGCGAGGTCAAATGTAAGGAGACCCTTCGCCGCCCCCCGCCCCCCGGCCAGCTGAACCTGACGGCTCGCATCCCAATATATAGGACGTCCTGGTCCTCCCTCGGGAATTCGCAGAGAGAGAGTTGTCTTGTAACAAGGTGGCCAGCTACTACACCACCAGGCCTGCTCGAGAGAAGTCAAGGGCCGGAGGCAAGTCGCCTCCGGTCAGGACCGAGACTTCCCTCCGGCGCCCAGCTAAGCAGTCTCCCATAGAGACAACCCAGGACCACCTGCTAGGCCTCCCCTAGGTCACGTGAGTGTTTGTCAGAGCTTTCCATGGGATGAGTTACCTACGTGGGAAGTGTATTCATTTCATGTTCGTGTCCGAGAATCAGAGTGTCTAGTAACGTAATATGATGTCCTAGTAACGTAAATATAATGTCCTAGTAACTTCAATAGAAGGTGTTATTAATGTGTCCATGTCATGTTCGTAATTAATAAAGAGTTGTAACGAAGCAGTGTTTGAGAAGTCGCCTTTAAGAACGTAATAGATGTGTATTGACGTGTAAGACACGACCAGTGTACGATAAGAGTAAATAACTATCACGGCCACGCTACCAAAGTCTTCCTCTCTTTTATACTCTATCTCTATATCTTCTACTCTTAAATCTTTGTCGCATTACACAGACACAGACATACGGACGGAAAGACAGACACAGAAACAGACACTCAAACATACGGACGAACAAATACAGACAGACAGACAGACAGACAGACAGACATGTAGACGGACGGAAGGAAGGAAAGAGAAACGTAGGACAAGGGGGAATAAAACACAGCCTCCAATGTTAAGCCGAAGGAACATGAAAATAAAAACGAGCATCAGCATCGTGTACACAGTCTTCCCGGCATACAGTCCCCAGCATAACACACACTATCAATCCTGATTTATTTCACACATAAACTGTTTCTAAAACCTTAAACGCACCCTCGCAGTTTTTTCATCCTTACAACTAAATGAACCTCTCTCTCCGCCTGCCCCATAGGCCTACCTCCCTGTTCATTCGCTAAAAAAAACTTTCCAGTGTGAAGGTCAAAAATCCAAAGTCGCAAAACTTATTTAACTTACAAAACCAAAAGGCAGGAAAAAAAAACACTTTCCAAAGTCAGCTAACTCAATTTACTTTACACAACTAACTGCCGCGAAAAACGTTAACAGAAGATAACTTAATTTAACTACCTACAACGACTCTTTATTTTGGGAGGACTTGTACTCATATTATTATTATTTTCCACTGTAGTGTCCAGACTCACCCATACGTCTTCATCCCAGCAGTCGCGTCTTTCTTCCTCCACCTTATTACACTTCCCCTTACTGCTGTTCTCAACTCTGATAAGACAGCCAGCTACCCTCCTTTCTCATGTAATAATAAAAAATAATTAACGGTTTATTGAAAGAGCTTGGCAGCCAGAAGGCTGAAAATATACAGTTACATATTTGGGGAATGGGTTACGAATTACAAATAATATACAAGTGACATAAGTGACACAAATAAGACATATAGTAACTTAGATGGGGATCAGCTCAAACTACAGTTCATTTCAACATAGTGACAGTGTAGGGAGCAGTGTTTACTGGGAGTGAATACACTGATTTATTACATGTTATTGATAATTTTTACAATGGTTGGGACTGGGCTGTTCTTATAGCGATCAGTTCGTGCACGTATGGGCTGGATGCGGTTGTGGTGTGTGTGTGTGTGTGTGTGTGCTAGAGTGCGTGCGTGCGTGTGTGTGTGTGTGTGTGTGTGTGTGTGTACGCACCAGAGTGGTGTAATACGTCTAGTGTGGCAGCATTATGTTAGTGTTAAGGTGCAAGCACTGCTTGCTTCCTCTCGCTATAAGCTGCCGCCGCTGGCTAGCCCTCGTGGCGAACAGGGAAGCAAATTGCATACATCCTCCCCTACAAGGACAAAGCCTCTTCACCATCAAGACTCCTGCTGTGCCTCCTCGTGACAACACACGGTAACTGGGTGCCTCGTGGGCCCAGGCTAGACCAGCAGGGGATCTCGGAGCAGCAGTGGGCCCCAGACTAACGGCGCATAGGCCCACTGGCATGTGGACACGTCCTTTTGCCTCCCAACCACTGCCACGCTGCCTTACGGATTAACCTTGGTAGGTGTAAGGCTACGGAGGTAAACCCCGAATGAAAAATCTGCGGTGGGGCCATGCATCAGGCACAAATGCTTACAGAGCTCCAACTAGACCCCAACGGCGGTATAGGCAAAACAGGTGACCAACATGGGAACCCAACAACTACGCCGGCAGACGAGGGCAATGCATGATGGACAGGCTACAAAGGCGAAACCCAACAACTGGGCTATCGTCAGTCCATTGCATCTCTCCCTCTCCCCAGTATTTGCAACACTTGCAGTCTCCGCTCCTGCATTACCACATAAATCAACTCACGCACAGCCATCATCCAGCTCATCATCAGCAAAACCCCCTTTCCCCCAAAAGACCTATGGTGACAGGCGAGTGGCGACGGGGACAGGTAGAAACGACTGCCTGGAGTCTGTAGTCACAATTTTACACATGGGAGGCATAGATAAGATGGTCGTTTATGCAATGGGGTCTAGGCAGCAGTGCAATCCAGTCCTGTCTGTGCGACTGAGCACCCCTTTCGAGGAGCCACTCTACTCACCCTGCACGGGGAGGGGGCTAGAAAAGGTGCCCTAAACATAGCCTGTCTAAAGAACCAACCTGACTAGCAACCGCACCCAGTAAGGTCATCCTTATGCAGTCGAAAACACAATCATAATCAAATATTCATACAAAAACTACCTCTTATGGTCGCTGTATGGAATGTCAAGACCCTTCTGGATACTGGCACAAATGAGCATCCTGAAAAAAGAACTGCCCTTGTGGCAAAAGAACTGGCTAGGTATAACACCGACATAGCAGCCATTAGTGAGTCCCGGCTCCCAGGTGAAGGTCAATTCACAGAACGAGGGCCTGGCTATACCTCCTTCTGCAAGGGTAAGCCTGCTGCAGAGAGAAACGGCATTTATGGAGTTGGCTTTGCCATTCGCCCAATGCATCTTACAGAGGTTAACTGAAATGCCTGTTGGGATCAACGAGCTCCTCATGACACTCCGAGTCCCGCTGAATCATTCACGTCATGCCTTCTTCATCAGTGCATATGCCCCAACACTGGATGCAGAGGACGACATCAAGGAGGCCTTTTACACCGACCTTGACAAAGTACTAACCTCTATCCCTAGAGAAGATAAGGTTGTGCTCTTACATGACGTCAATTCCAGAGATGGTTGACATCCCGACATTTGGCAGGGAATAATAGGGAGAAATGGACTAGACAGTTGTAATCCTAACAGCTTACTCCTCCTCAGCAAGTGTGCTGCACACAACCTCACTATCACCGATACCTTGTTTAGACAGACTGACAAGTTCAAGGGTCGTGGCAACACCCACGGTCCAAACACTGACATCTCATTAACTACATCATTGTCAGAGAGAGAGATCGCCGAGATGTCCTCATCACCCAAGTCATGTGTGGCTCCGACCACTGCGACACTCATCATCGGCTCGTCAGAGCCAAGCTCTCACTTCACATCGCCCCAAAACGGTGAAGGCAGCAAGCGTCCAGAAAAGGTTTTAGCACTAAGCGTCTGGAGGATCCAGAGGTAGCACATGCCTTCAGAGAGCAGGTCGAACATGGCCTGATAAACAACCCGACAACATACAACAAAAATCCCAATACCGAATGAGATATTCTTGAGAACGTCATGACAAAACCCTGCAGAGTAATCCTCGGCCAGATCGAAAGAATACACCAAGACTGGTTTGATGAATATTACCCAGAAATCAATGTACTCGTCGATGATAAACGTGCTGCTTTAACTGACTGGCAGAACAATCCTCAGTCTCGGACCAAAACTGATACCTTCGGCAAGAAGAAAGCGACGACCTAGCACGAACTTCGCAATCTAAATAACCATTGGTTTAAAAATAAAGCATGTGAAACACAAAAACTTGCAGATCAAAACAAGATGTACGAATTTTTCAATTCAACTCAAACATTTTATGGGCCAGTCAATTATGGCGCAGCCACC